>NC_058059.1:446541-609041 GCF_020085105.1 Siniperca chuatsi
AGAAATGAAATGATCAGTCAATTATTGATTAGCCGATGGACATAATAAGATGTGTCTTCTACTGAAAACATTATAAGTTAGGTATGCAACTAATTATTATTATCAATGTAAGAAAGTCAATTGTTAAAATACATAGAAAATATAAAACATAAAAATTTTAAATCAAATAAATAATAAATGAAACTAAATCCAAAGGATGTTTGACATTTTGTTTCTTCAGTCATTTAGATGTTTAATTTATTTGATTTAATTAATTATCAAAAGGGTTGGCAATTTATTATCTTTTGATCGACTAATGGATTAATTGATCATTATTCTTTGTTTCATCTCTATAAACTAAAATCTCTTTCAGGGTTGCAACTAACAATTATTTGAATTGTCCTTTGATGATTTTCTTGATTGATTGATTGATTGATTGATTGATTGATTGATTGGGCCATGAAATGTCTTCTGTCCGACCAACAAACCCAAAGACATTCAGTTCACGGACACAGATTAACAATTAATCGATTATCAAAACAGTTGCTGATTGATCAGCTAATTGTTTCAGCTCTAATCTGAGTTTTCGAGCTGTTTGAAGAAACTGTTTGAAGAATCACTTTGGACTCTGGGAATTAAAAATGGCCGTTTGTATTTGTATTAATATAATGACAATGAAGCATCGTACATGTTCGGTTAGTTTCGGGCACGTGAGGAGCGTAAGCACGTGAACAGTCGACTGAGAACATATCAGGACTTTTTAAAAGACTAAAACACGAAGAGATTCACAGAAAATGAAAGAGTCGCTTCTGTACGTGTGCACGCAGTTATCGCGGGATTTCAGCCAATCAAACCCCGCCGCTGAATCGTCACTCTTCGCTCGCGACACTTTCAGCCAAAACAAAACCAGAAAAAGCGAAACACGAGCGACAACCAGCGCGCGAGGAGCGGGAAAACGGCGCGTAGAGGAGAGGGGAGAGGCGGGAAAACGGGAGAACGTTTCAGGAAACAAGTAAACAACAACAAACAACAACAAACAGGAGCGGGGACTGAGCCAGCGGCTCGCGCAGGTGCGGTTCAGTCGCCAAGGAAACGCGAGGGAGGAAGGACGGAAAAGCAGCTGCGGGAGTGTTCGGGGTGGTTTCCCCGCGCTCACCCGTCCATCGTCCGCGAGGAGAAAGAGGAGGAAGAGGAGGAAGAACCGGAGAGGAGGAGTTGTTTTGGTCCGCGAGCCTCCCGCACCGCATCCAGGCAGCAACCATGGAGAACAACGAGCTCACTTCCCGTTTGATGACGTCACGGGAGAACATGGCGGCCGGCGCGGACACGCCTCAGATCGCAGGGATACAGAGGGATCGATAATAATCAATAAATCCGTTTAGACAGGGAGAAAAACATCAAACATTCAGAGCCGAAATCATTTTCTCTCATTTGGCTGTTTGTTGTCGCCCACAAGTCTGAAGTTCACTGTTATTTTTAATCACTTATTTATTAAAATGTGGTTATTGCTGTCATTCCTCTTTTGCACTTTTGTATCGTGAACTGTCAAACAATAAAAAAAAAGAATTAAGTTGTCAGCTAAGATCTCCGTTCGGTTAAAATGATATATTCCTTCATATTTAGCCTCCTTTAGATAAACAGTCCAATAGATGCAAACTGGTGGAAGAACTGTTGGTAAAAATACTCCATTACAAGTAAAACCATCATCAGCTACATGTTCCTAAAGTATTAAGAGTAAAAGTTGGGTTGTGTAATCTATAATTATTGATCACATTTTATAAACATTCACACGGTTTGTTTTAACTCTAGCTGTCAGATAACAGATTACATCAAAGAGCTAGAACTAAACCTCACACTCTGCAAGTTCTTATATATTATATTTATGCAAAAGAGTTTCAGTACTGTGTCTGTAACATTTATTACAGAATATACTGCTGTTCATGGGCCATATGTGCAGTATGCAATACAAACACTACACGATAATAATAATATAAACTCAAAGTAAATGATTCATTTTTATCCACATATTGATTTTCATTGTGAACTTGAAGCTTCACGGAAACGGTGCCGGTAGTCTGACAAAACATTCTGAGCGCAAGAACATTTCTGACGTGACTTTTATCACAACAACAATCCACGGAAATCACGATGTGAGGATCAATAACCGACAAGTCAGACATCTCATCGATCCGCGGGAATCTTTGCCCGCAGACCGGAAGTGGAGCAGAGTAGGTGATCTGTAACTTCCTGTTGACGCGAGGATCCTGAACTGGGTGAAAGGTGGAGAAGACGACAGGCTGTCATTCTTCATCGGTAACCGTCTGAACGGACCCTTCGCCGGTTTCCTCCTCCACACACCTGACGATGCTGCAGAACACCGGGTGAGCTCGCGGCTGGCTGACGTCTTTGTTCTCCGGTCCAAAAGACTGCTGAACAATGCCGGGTTTTAACCCAAGCGTTAATACAAAACCTGGACGCAACTCCAGAATTAGTTGAGATTTTAGTGAATTCAGCGCCTTTAGGTTGGGGCTTTACCAAAGCCGAATTGAGTAGTGAAGATTTCCGCTTCAGAAAGCGCAGTGGTTTGGTGCTGTGCCCTCTGTCTTCTGACCTCTGAGCGAGACCATCTGAAAGTTGAAGTGTTTTTCCACTGAGTTTGGTCTCATTAACGTGACCGTTCCTGTTGAGCGTCGGTCCTACACACACAAATCTGTTCTGCTGAATAATGTCTGGTTTTATTTAAAGAGTTCACTTCAAATCTAGAACCAGTGTAAGAAAAGATGGAGCTTTTATATCGGGCCTTTAAACTGGGTGGTTCGGCTCTGTTCTCAGATCTTTGAGTCTTTTTAAAAGTTGTTTTTTTTTGCTTTTAGACGCGCATATAATCAGACAGGTGCTGTCCCTTCAAAATAAAAGCGTACAATGCTATCTTCTGCGTGGGGGCTTTTATAATGAAAAGTGAACGGGAAGTTGTGTGAAACTTTATTGAACTTAACATATTTCCAATTTACAGAATATTAATAGAAAATACAATTAAAGATTATAGATGTAACTAAACCAAAAGAAACAGTTTGGGGGAGGGCAGTTCTGACATTTTTATATATATATATGTATATATATATATATATATATATATATATATATATATATAAAATTATTTAGTTTTTTAAGTCCTAATGAAAAGAGCAGACATGGATGTTGTTTTAAAAAGAAATCAACATTTGTGAATAAATAAAATATTTTCAATGAAATTAATATCAAAATACACAATGACATCTTTAACAGACAGATTTAAATTGTGCTTATATTATTGAAAATGTAATGAAACTGGAGAAATTAGGATTTAAATCAGGAACCATCTGATACATTTGGTGGTAATTTCCAGGACCCGAGAGTTTCTGTACTACAGACACGCATCGGTCAGAAAGAGTTCAGAGACGTGGTTAGCCTAGCTTAGCACAAAGACTGGGAGCAGGGGGAAACTGCTAGCATGCCAGTAAGTTTGGCCTCACGGTGTAAGTTGGAGTTACCGTCGTAATGGGAGCCTGTGAGTTAGCAGGACAGCTAATGTTTCTTCTGTCTGGGTTTCAGGAAGTTAGCCGGCCGCACGCTCTTCATCACCGGAGCCAGCCGAGGGATCGGTAAAGCCATCGCTCTGAAAGCTGCCAGAGACGGCGCCAACATCGTCATCGCCGCCAAGACCGCCGAACCCCACCCCAAACTACCAGGAACCATCTTCACCGCCGCTCAGGAGGGTGAGGAGCTAACGGGCTAATAGGCTAAGTGCTAACATACACAGAGCACCACATGTGGATTCATCCGCCGCTGGAAATAGTCCCCAACAGATGCTCTGTTTCCTCCTGTTGGTCTGATAGAAACTACAGCGAGCAGCTGTTTGAGGAAACTACTGAGCCTTTTTAAACAGGAAACTACAGATCTGTGTTTTTAAAGGTCTGAAGAAGAAGATAGAATAACTTTAAAGAACCAGACTGATGGTTTGTTTTATCCTGTTTCAGCTGACGTTCCTACTGTACATGAACCTAATTATGCAAACTTTAAAAGTCTTAAATGAAAACAAATCAAAGTGAAATAAAACACACATTCTGTGGGTTTCCTGTTTATGTTTGCATTTATTAAAGTCGTTCACAGGAAACTGTTTTAATGTGAAGGGCTGTCTGTCATGGCGGCCATCACACTGTGCACTGATAAGCTGTGTGTGTGTGTCTCTCTCTCTGTGTGTGTGTGTGTGTGTGTTAGTGGAGGCGGCGGGTGGGAAAGCGTTGGCGTGTGTCGTGGACATTCGGGATGAGCGGCAGATCGGAGAAGCCGTTCAGAAAGCCGTCGAGCAGTTTGGAGGTACGGCAGCGAGGTCAGAGCGACACCTGACCTGCTGTCTGATGACAGATATTAAATATTCATTCGCAGCAGGTAGAAGGCCCGTGAGCTTAGAGGGTTGTGTCAGCGGGTGGGAAGCTGGCGAGGGAACTTCCCGCCCCGGTGGTGACATCATCACAGAGCTTGTGTTTGATTGGCAGGAATCGACATCCTGGTGAACAACGCCAGCGCCATCAGCCTGACGGGAACTCTGGAGACGCCCATGAAGAAGGTGGACCTGATGCTGGGAATCAACCTGAGGGGGACTTACCTGACGTACGAGTCTGACACGCACGCACACACACACGTTACTGCACACGCACACACACATTACTGCACACGCACACACATGTTACTGCACACGCACACACACGTTACTGCACACGCACACACACATTACTGCACACGCACACACATTACTGCACACGCACACACACACACGTTACTACGCACACGCACGCACACACACACACGTTACTGCACACGCACGCACACACACGCACGCACACACACGTTACTGCACACGCACGCACGCACACACACACGTTACTACACACACACGCGCGCACGCACACACACACACACGTTACTACACACACGCACACGCATGCACGCACACACACACGTTACTACACGCACGCACACACGCACGCACACACACACGTTACTACACACACACGCACACACACACACGCATTGCACACACACACACACACACTACACTACACACACGCGCGCACGCACACACACACACGCGTTACACACACGCACGCATGCACACACACACACACACACGCACGCACACACGCGCGCACACACACACACTACACACACACGCATGCACACACACACACACACACACGTTACACACACACACACGTTACTGCACACGCACACACACACACGTTACTGCACACGCACACACACACGTTACTACACACACGCACGTTACTGCACAATGGGCGTGTCGAGAACACTTTTAACCGTTCTTGGCGAAATGTGAGCTTGTGTACTGGGACACTTGTGTTCACTAAGCGCTGCTAACGAGCTGCAGTTCACTAAGTGCTGCTAACGAGCTGCAGTTCACTAAGTGCTGCTAACGAGCTGCTAACGAGCTGCAGTTCACTAAGTGCTGCTAACGAGCTGCAGTTCACTAAGTGCTGCTAACGAGCTGCTGTTCACTAAGTGCTGCTAACGAGCTGCAGTTCACTAAGTGCTGCTAACGAGCTGCTAACGAGCTGCTGTTCACTAAGTGCTGCTAACGAGCTGCTGTTCACTAAGTGCTGCTAACGAGCTGCAGTTCACTAAGTGCTGCTAACGAGCTGCAGTTCACTAAGTGCTGCTAACGAGCTGCTGTTCACTAAGTGCTGCTAACGAGCTGCAGTTCACTAAGTGCTGCTAACGAGCTGCTAACGAGCTGCAGTTCACTAAGTGCTGCTAACGAGCTGCTGTTCACTAAGTGCTGCTAACGAGCTGCAGGTAACGAGCTTCTGTCTGTTTCAGGTCTAAGCTGGTCATCCCTCACCTGCTGAAGAGTCGCAGTCCTCACATCCTGAACCTGTCGCCTCCGCTCAACCTTAACCCCGTCTGGTTCAAGAACCACACAGGTAACCATAGCAACTGACCAGCCAACATCCCGTCATACACCTGACAGTAATAACACGTCTGTTTTTTTGTTTTGATTTTCAGCGTACACGATGGCGAAGTACGGCATGTCCATGTGCGTCCTGGGAATGGCCGAAGAGTTCCGGGGTCAGATTGCTGTCAACGCCCTGTGGCCTCGAACCGGTCAGCGGCTAAAAGTTAGCATGCTAACAGACTCCTCATAGACTCTTCGTAATGCTAACCCTGCTCTGACCTCTGTGTTGTTGCCGTAGCGATCCAGACAGCAGCCATGGAAATGTTGGGCGGAGACGGCATCGGTAAACAGTGTCGTACAGCTGACATCATAGCGGACGCCGCCTACGCCATCCTGTCCCAACCGAAGGACTACACAGGTCACTTCCTGGTGGACGAGGACGTCCTGAAAGAACAGGGAGTCCAAGACTTCGATCAGTACGCCGTCCAACCAGGTGACAGCAAGCTAACTGAGCTAACACTAGCCTAGCACGGGTAGTTACAGCCTAGCATTCCCGACACTGTCATGTGGTCTCATGGCGGTCTCTGATTGGTCAACAGGTCACCCCCTGCTGCCGGACTTCTTCCTGGACGACGCACCAGAGGCACTGGTTGAACAGATGGAGCAACACGGTAAATACTACTGCCAGTACTAGTACAGCTGATAATACTGCAGATACTGAGGCGTCACTCCAGCGCCCCCTAATGTCTTCACTGATGTATAAAGACAGTCGGTCCACAGAACTGACCTGTTTTTGTCTCCTCGTTGCTAGGGGCGACACCAGCCTTCAAACCACCATCATCATCATCGGCCACGC
Source organism: Siniperca chuatsi (assembly GCF_020085105.1). Taxonomy (NCBI): domain Eukaryota; kingdom Metazoa; phylum Chordata; class Actinopteri; order Centrarchiformes; family Sinipercidae; genus Siniperca; species Siniperca chuatsi. Next base: position 453,330 of record NC_058059.1, read on the forward strand.
CTCCCTCCAGTGGACCAATAGAAAACACGTTTGATGTAATCAGAGGAGTCATCAACGAAGACGTCGTCAAGTCGACGCAGGGCATTTATCAGTTTGACCTATCAGGTAACGACGGGGGAGTCTGTATCCTGTGGGCGTGTCACTGACGTGTTTGTGTCCATATAAGGAGAACATGGGGGCGTGTCACTGACGTGTTTGTGTCCATATAAGGAGAACATGGGGGCGTGTCACTGACGTGTTTGTGTCCATATAAGGAGAACATGGGGGCGTGTCACTGATGTGTTTGTGTCCATATAAGGAGAACATGGGGCGTGTCACTGACGTGTTTGTGTCCATATAAGGAGAACATGGGGGCGTGTCACTGATGTGTTTGTGTCCATATAAGGAGAACATGGGGGCGTGTCACTGATGTGTTTGTGTCCATATAAGGAGAACATGGGGGCGTGTCACTGACGTGTTTGTGTCCATATAAGGAGAACATGGGGGCGTTTGGTTTCTGGACTTAAAGAGCGGCTCTGGCAGCGCGGGACAGGGCCAGCCGCCCGTCAAAGCAGACGTCGTCATGACGATGGACTCCAACGACTTCAGCAAGATGTTCGCAGGTGAGCCGTCACCATGGTAACACTGTGAATGATGCAAAACAGAGATTAGAGAAACAAACTGAGCTCGCCGTAGGAAACGTTACCGGTGTTGTTTCCACGGTAACGGCGGTGTTTTTCTGCGTGCCGTTTCAGGGAAGCTGAAGCCCACGCTGGCCTTCATGTCGGGGAAGCTGCGGATCAAAGGCGACATGACGCTCGCCATCAAGCTGGAGAAACTGATGGGCCGCATGAACAAGGCCAAACTGTGAGACCGCCGGGACTGGACGCCAGCTGTACATATTGCCTTAATAAAATAATGATAAAACAACGATGACGTGTTCAGACATTAATAAAATCTACCTTGATAGTAAACTGAAACTGTGTGTTTCCTCTCCGTGCAATTACCCGGAAATCCAAACTCCTGATTCTCAGTCAACGTTCGGTCGTCACCGTCCCGCGGGGGAAAACACGTTAGCTGAGAGTAAAACAACCCGCAGGTAATGAGAACAAATAAACCAGATGAGACACTTTTAATACGTTTATCAACTGCGTCCGCTCAGAGTCCGGGGACGGGAAGATGAACTGGTTTCCATGGTTTCCTGTGACGGTACGCAGCAGGTCGCCCTGCGGCCTCTGGCTGCTCGCTGCAACACACGGACGCAGGAAACGCTCTTACGTCCTTTTAGGCTTCGCCGAGGTGGAGAAGCTGGTGCAGTGAGGCCTGAGGAGCTGAGAGCTGTGTGGAGGATGAGGAGGCTGCAGCCTTCCTCACACGAACACATGAAGTGTGATGTTTCCGTCGTCTCGCCGCGTCCTCTTCTTCTTCTGCGGCGCTTTAACGGCAGCGGCTGGAGGATCAGCTCCACCAGCTGTTCACCTCCATCAGCCAATCAGCTCGCGTTCTGGCAGCGAGGCAGCGGCTGACGTCTCGGACTCTGACGGACACCACCCGTTCACACACACACCAACCACACACACCTACACCTATAAACCTCCAGCTGCACGTTCAAAATCCTGGAATCCGTTTCCAACGTGTGTGGACGAGCCCCCAACAGTCCTCCTCCACCTCCTCCCGCTCCTCCTTCTCGTCCTCCACCTCCTCCTCCTCCTCCTCCACCGCTTTCTCCTCCTTCTCCTCCTCCTCCACCTCTTGCTCCACTTGCTCCTCCTCCTCTTGCTCCTCCTTTTCTCCCTGCTCCTCCACCTCCACCTCCTCTTGCTCCTCCTTCTCCTTCTCCTCCTCCACCTCTTGCTCCTCCTCCTCCTTCACCTCTTGCTCCTCCTTCTCGTCCTCCACCTCCTCCTCCTCCTCCACCTCTTGCTCCTCCTTTTCTCCCTGCTCCTCCACCTCTTGCTCCACTTGCTCCTCCTCCTCCTCTTGCTCCTCCTTTTCTCCCTGCTCCTCCACCTCTTGCTCCTCCTTCTCTCCCTGCTCCTCCACCTCTTGCTCCACTTGCTCCTCCTCCTCTTGCTCCTCCACCTCCTTCTCCACTTCTTTCTCCTGCTCTCCTCTTCTACTCCACCTGCTTCACTCGCTCCTCCTCCTCCTCCACCTCTTGCTCCTCTTGCTCCTCCTTTTCTCCCTGCTCCTCCACCTCTTGCTCCACTTGCTCCTCCTCCTCCTCTTGCTCCTCCTTTTCTCCCTGCTCCTCCACCTCTTGCTCCACTTGCTCCTCCTCCTCCTCTTGCTCCTCCTTTTCTCCCTGCTCCTCCACCTCTTGCTCCTCTTGCTCCTCCTTTTCTCCCTGCTTCTCCACCTCTTGCTCCTCTTGCTCCTCCTTTTCTCCCTGCTTCTCCACCTCTTGCTCCTCTTGCTCCTCCACCTCCTTCTCCACTTCTTTCTCCTGCTCTCCTCTTCTACTCCACCTGCTTCACTCGCTCCTCCTCCTCCATGCTAAAGTCTGCACAGTTTCCTCCACCAGCGAAGGAGCAGCAGCTCCACCGCAGGTTATCAGTGAGCGTATTAATAATTGATCGGAGGTTTGATCGACACGCAGCTTCACCTGCTGAACTTTGCAGGAATGTGGAAACTAAATATTGACGGAAGCCGTCGACGTGTTTCTTTGTGTTCGACTCTGCAGGACTTCGTCACGGCGAGTGAAGCTCCACCGGTTCATCCACCTTGTTTCTACGCTCATTCTGGAACCGGTTCCTCCCGTTCTTACCGGACGGTAACGGGTTCGTAACGCCGGTGATGGAGGACGAATGTTAGTGAGGCTTCGCCGGTGTGAGTGTGCGTCCGTGCGTCGTCGTGTTGTGGGGGAGCCACACACACACACACACACATACACACACACACACTGCAGCAACACGCACACACACTGCAACACACACACACGCAACACACACACACACACACACACACACACACAGCAACACGCACACACACTGCAACACACACACACACACACACACACACACACACACACACACACACACACACACACACACACACACACACACACACACACACACACACACACACACACACACACACACACACACACACACACACACACACACACACACGCACACACACACACACACACACACACACACACACACACACACACACACACACACACACACACACACGCACACACACACACACACAGCAACACACACGCACACAGAGTGAAATTATATGTTTATGGAAACACAAGTTGTTCTTTTTGAGTATTTAGTTTTAAACAACACGTAAACCGACTAATTGTTTTTTGTGTTTTTGATTGTGCAGTTGCCATGGTGATATACCGGGTTGTCGTCTATCAGGAGTGTTTGTTCCTCTCCGGCGACGCCCACCGAACCGTCGTCCAACTGGTCGGCAGCAGAGGAGCCAGCGAGCGCGTCCCATTGGCTGAGAGATCTGTGAGTCATGACCGACGTCGTTAACTTTTAACTAAACGACAGTTAATCGACAACACTACTGCGGTAACCATGGTAATTAATGATTTGTTTATTAAATGAAAATGTTAAATATTCATATTTTGGACCAATAAAAATAGATTACAGAACAATTTCAATAAAGTTAATAATGACTAGTTTTTTTCATTATTCACTAAAATGTAAATTATAGATATAATTTAACAGTCGTACGTTCAAAAAATCCCGATTATGTTCAGTTTTGTAAACAGAAATGAGATCTTTAATATTTTTACAGTTAACAGTAAAATCCGTGTTCTGTGATCGTTGTTTTAGTTAACACTAAACTCTAGTTCAGGTTTAAGTTTATTTCTTATTTCCACTGTAAAATACAATCGCAGTGAAAACCCTAATCAATAAACTGTTCTGTTTGCATTTTCCAGATCTGTCGGGTTTTAAAGAACATGTGTTGCTGCAGCAGAACCACAGAAGAAGAAGTAGCCGCACTTCCTGCTCCGCGGGCCGCGGATGTGCATCAGAGCTGGATTCTGGACCAAAGACGGCGCCTCGGTCCAATAATCGCGCTTTAGTTACGCAGAGCGGATGTATTCGTAATGTTCGGAAAGTATGAAACGCTGAACTCGCCGACGGCGTGGTTCATTTGTGTTGAGCGTTAATTTCTTAGTGATGTCACAGGAAAACGAGTCATCGCTCAGCTGGATTTATTATTACAGCCGGAAATCACAGCGGATTCTCCGCAATCAATCAAAAGTTAATCAATCAATTTTCTTTTGGGCATTTTATTAAGAAATGGATCCCGTATGCGACATGAAACCACAGCTTGGCAGACAAACTTATCACCAGGGATGCAAATCATTTCTTCGCTTCTTATATTGAAAAGCATGTTCACGTCGATAAACGCACAAAGCAGTTATTACTTTCACTTCTGTCTCCGCACACGTGCGCCTGTCAGGACTTATTCACCATTAGCTTCTTCACAGTGGAGCGGATAAAACGCCCTTTTTGTTTTACTCCGAGATGTTTTGGTTTTCGATCGTTTAAGTCTTTTACAACTTTGCTCCACCGAAGCTTTTCAGTTTTACTCGTAGGCCCGTTTAAAAACCAAAAGTTTTAAAGTCGCTGTTAAATATCAGAGTGTATTTCATACAGTAAAAGTAAAAAGCCAGACTTGACATGAGCCATCTCGGTGTAGCGGCCAAGCTAACGAGCAGTTTAAAATGGCCGCTGCCAGCGACTGTTCCGATAGAGCCAGCGGTGAAACACAAATAAAGATAAATGAGTTGCGAAATGAAAATACCCTGAAGAAAGCTGTTACGGCCGCAGTTCATGCAGTGTCCTATCAGTGATTCCAGCCTTTAGGCGGCTAATATGTTGATTTAAATAGCAAAGTGACCAATAAATGCGACGCAAAACCACAAAATCAAAATATCTTGAATATCTTGTGTGAAAAAGAACGCTCGCCTTATTTATTCAGTTTTCCCTTAAAGTTCTGCACATCCGTACAGCGTTAGCTTTAGCCTAGCAAGCATCCTCGTTCCCGAGACCCGACACGGCGACGCGGTTTCAGACGAAGAGTAATATGTGACCATGTTTAAAGCTGGAGGGGTCCCGTCAACAGTTTTACTCGTTAATAAAATGACCTTCGGGGAAAATGCTTTTTGCGGTCGCAGGGGATTTTCCGCTGCATTACCGCGAGAGGCCACCGGGAGCGCCGCCGATCCAGCTCTCATGACACATCCACGAGAGACACATAATTAACATCATTATTAAATCAGTGCTAATAAGTTAATAAAATAATTTTGCATGAAGACAATTAAAGCTAATTTTTCTTAAATTCTTAAAATTCTTTTATATATTTTTTTTATGTATTTATGTACATATTTAGTCTCAATCACTCAGATTAAAGTCTAAAATCTCTGTTGCCAGGCAGAATACGCGGTGTACTGTCCCAGCAGCCTCGGAGCTTTGCTATTGGTCCGTTTGGAAGCCCCGCCCACCACAGCCAGCGTCTGGTTTTGTTCGAAGGTCTCCGTGACGACGCCAGAGGGCGGAGTCTCAGTGTTCCCCTGCTACCGATTCGTCAGCTGCTCGACCTCGCTGGCGCTGAGGGATTCGATTGGTCGGTGATGAAACAGAAGCTCGTTTATTTTTTGTTCTGTCGTTCGGTTTTTTAAAAGTCGCTCTTCGTTGTTACAGTTCATATTTTTGTGTGTTTGTTGTTTTCGTTCTGAAGCAAAGTTTGTGTTCGACGACGTCCGACCAATCGAACTGGATCAGAGGATAAACGAGCTGACGTACCGCCGGCAAGCATATCGGTAATCAATCGACATATTAGATATTATAAAACGTTATATTAAATGATATTATTAATATGCTATATAGCCTTTATATTATATGACAAATTATAAACTATGAGCAGATAAGGAAAATGTTCTAAATGGTCTTTTTTTTTTAAAGGTGGAGTTGCTATGACGATGGTCTCCCGGAGACGATGAAGGCTGACGACATCACGTCACTTCCTGCTGAGGTTCGATTCTCCGTATCCAAGGCGACCGACATGATGCTGACCGTCGGCAAAGTGTACGTTTCTGAAAAAACGAACCATTTACAGAACTTCGTTAAAAATACCGTTTGTACCGGGTCCATGTTTCCATGTTTTTAGTCTTTGAAATACAGTGGAAGTTAAATAAATATATATTTATATATATTTATATATATTTATATATATTTATGGGAATGCTGGCGGGCAGCGGACGGTGACGCCATCTGTCCATCAGGAAACTCCGTAAATCCCCGAGAGTTGAGGCAGAGCAGCCGGAGGACGTCTTTCCTCCATTAAATATGATCCACATCCAAAATCAGTGAATCCAGTTATAAAGTTGTGTTTTACAGTAAGGCTGCCGAGATCACGTGACTTCCTGTCACCTGCGGAGGTGCCATGGGCGTGTAAAGAGCGCTGGACACAGCGTCGGAGGCGGGGCCCGTTCATTCCTCTGAAGCTGCTCAGTGGAGCACGAAGCCAAAAAACCGACCCGGATCGTCCGTGGGCCCCAGAGAGCGAGCGCGCCGGAGACGCCGCCGCCGAGCCGGCTAACTTCCTGTTTAGCCCTCCGCTAACTTGAATGGGGATAAAATGACTTAATGGCGCGGCTCTTCTAGACTTTCCAAACGTTAGCGGACCGGATGGATCAGATTCTGATGGTGAAACGAGTCGGGCCGCGTGACGCTAAAAGAAACGCGTCCACCATTTTACAGCCGCTTCCTTCACAATTCAAGTCTACGGGGAAAAGTCTTCTCGGTGCCGGAGTGATGACATCACGCGACGACCCAGAAGTTGTAATTACACGGTTTGGCCGCTATGTCACACTGACTTCATCGCCCGGCGCACTTCCTGCGGGCTCTCGTGGAGGTCCGCCATTTTGTGTCTGCAGCTGGTACTCTTTCAAAACATCGTACAAAACATGGAACACGTGAAGTTTCTGGATGTTGAAATAAAGTGCAAACAGCAGAGAAAAACAATAAAACAAGGTCCACTTACTATCTTTTGCCTGAGCTTTCGACCACACAGTACGGATCAGACTCCATCTGCTCCACGACGATGAAAACAATCCACAGTACTACTGACAGTAATCACGAGAGTTCTTTTATTTATTGAAATAAAATAAACTGAATGTAGTTTCAAACACACAAAAATACATATATTATTCATTACGATAAAAATATATTCAAAAGAATTTAAGTATTTATTTCATTACAGTAAAATGTAAAATATAGACGTTAAGACGTTAAGATGTGTAGTTTCTGAGCGAACGCCATCTATCTCGGAAGACTGTGAGATGCGTTTGATATTCAGTATAAACGTATTAATACTGATACTCACAAAATAGCACTAAAATGGAGTGATGTTCCGACTGTATGGTCCCGTGTTCAATGTGACCAAACTATTGTATTCATTTAATAGTGATTGATTAATTGATTGATTAGTTTAATACATTTTATTGTGTTTATTGTTTTATTTATGTTCTACTAGATTTCTTACAGGTTTTCTTCAGTTCTGAGTTTTGCTTCATTAAACTGTTTCTTCCGGTCTCTACCGGTCTCTACCGGTCTCTCCTGATCTCTACCGGTCTCTACCGGTCTCTCCTGATCTCTACTGGTCTCTACCAGTCTCTACCGGTCTCTACCGGTCTCTACCGGTCTCTCCTGGTCTCTACTCTTCTCTACCGATCTCTACTGGTCTCTACCGGTCTCTACCGGTCTCTACTGGTCTCTCCTGGTCTCTACCGGTCTCTACTGGTCTCTACTGGTCTCTACTGGTCTCTACCAGTCTGTACCGGTCTCTACTGGTCTCTACTGGTCTCTACCGGTCTGTACCGGTCTCTCCTGGTCTCTACTCTTCTCTACCGGTCTCTACTCTTCTCTACCGGTCTCTACCGGTCTCTACTGGTCTCTCCTGGTCTCTACCGGTCTCTACTGGTCTCTACTGGTCTCTACCAGTCTGTACCGGTCTCTACTGGTCTCTACTGGTCTCTACCGGTCTGTACCGGTCTCTACTCTTCTCTACCGGTCTCTACTCTTCTCTACCGGTCTCTGCTAGTCTCTACTGGTCTCTACTCTTCTCTACCGGTCTCTACTGGTCTCTACTGGTCTCTCCTGGTGGTTACCGGTCTCTACTCTTCTCTACCGGTCTCTACTGGTCTCTACCGGTCTCTCCTGGTGGTTACCGGTCTCTACTCTTCTCTACCGGTCTCTACTGGTCTCTACCGGTCTCTCCTGGTGGTTATCGGTCTCTACTCTTCTCTACCGGTCTCTACTGGTCTCTACCGGTCTCTCCTGGTGGTTACCGGTCTCTACTCTTCTCTGCCGGTCTCTACTGGTCTCTACTGTTCTCTACCGGTCTCTACCGGTCGTTACTGGTCTCTACTGGTCTCTACTGGTCGTTACTGGTCTCTACCGGTCTCTCCTGGTCTCTCCTGGTCTCTACTGGTCGTTACTGGTCTCTACCGGTCTCTCCTGGTCTCTACTGGTCTCCAATGTGTTTTTCTGTGTTCAGACTGGTGGAGTTGGGTCTGCAGAGCTTCCTGTGCTCTGAGCAGCGTTGGTCCAGTTTTCATCAGATCCATCAGCTCTGCAAGCAGACCAGGACCCCAACCTGCAGTGAGACAACGATCCATTTAATAATAACATTGATCATCTATTTGTAAAAATCACAAATGCAGTGTTTCCTCGACCTCGCAGATACCGTGGTTTCTGTACGAAGATGTAGAAATAAATCAACATCTGGGGTTTTGTGTTGATGTTAGAAACTCGCAGTAAAACAGGAACCGGCGGCAACAAACGGGAGGAAATAAATGATCTCCAGTTACAGAAGGAAGTAGTTTCTTTAAATCAGTAATAAATACTTTTCACACAGCACCAGTTTAGATCAATGTTACAAAGAAAAGCAAGATTAAAACATTGCAACACTTTAAATAAAATTCAGGAAGTTAAATTAAAATGAAATAAAGTAAAATTCAGTGGAATAAAAAGGTAAAACAGATAATTAGCTTATTAGAACTGAAAAATATCAAAATAATTGTTTTTGAAAGAGTTTTTATCAATAATGAAATTTGTATTTATCATCATTTACTATTTATACAAAAATATTATTAATCAGATCTCATAATGTCTGAAACTTGAAATAGAAACAAGAAAAACAACAGAAATGCTTTGATGGCGTATTTTTCTCGTGGACTGATGCCCCGCCCCCCGACTTCCTGTCTGTCGCGCATCAGGATTGGTGGAGCGACTCTGGAGGGAGGACTGGTTCTTCGGACATCAGTTCCTGAACGGAGCCAACCCGACTCTGATTCGCCGCTGCACAGAAATCCCGCCCAACATGGCCGTTACCGAGGAGACGGTGAGGGCGTCGCTGGAGGGCGGAGCCAGCCTCAGTCAGGAAATGGAGGTGATCGAAGGGAATTTTATTACGACAGCAAAGAAACAGGAAAAGTTAATAAAATATATGTTAAAGTTATATATTACATATATACTGTATATTAATATACATATTTTACCTGAGACAGAGCGAACACCTTATTTTTCTGATTTAGTCACGAGCTTCACTGCAGTAACTAAACGACGAGTTTCTTTACAAACTCACAAACTTGCTGCTGTGACATTTATTGAGAGCAGCGATGAAAACATTGGCGGCGTCCCTGTGGACTCGTGGTCTAAGGCTCCAGCGCGCCCAGTTTAAGACCAGCGAGCGGCGCTGTTGCAGGTCGCCCCCCTGTGTCGTGTCCCTCTGTACGTCTGAGCTCTGAATAAAGGCAGAAACGCCACAAATAAAGAAAGGGAATAAATTGTGGATTAGAAAATGGGTCGTTCACTTCACTGAAAAGGTGCAAAAGTTCATTGAAATGTTACTTTTTGAGTGAAACTAGTGAAAATAAATAAACATTTACATGACACTCATCTGAGCAAAGACATTTAAAAACAATATTCCAGATTTAAAATATGTTATTTTATATTAAATTAACATGTAACATTTAAAGTTCTAATAACATGTAACAAATTGGGGTTAGGGTTATTATTTTTGCATTGTGTTGTTTAAAAACTGTAATATTTTATACGAATAAAAGCTGATACAGGTCCCGTCTCCTGTATGAATATTAATGAGGTTATTAGTAATTATTAGTAAACTGTGCCTGCAGAGAGGAAACATGTTTGTGGCGGATTATCGGCTGCTGGACGGTCTCACAGCGAACACTGTGAACAGGAAGCAGAACTACCTGACAGCTCCACTCGTCCTGCTGCACCTGAACTCCACCAACCAACTGCTGCCTGTCGCCATCCAGGTAAACCTGAGGCCAGCTGACCCCTGACCCCTGACCTCTGACCCCTGAACACAACAGTGAGATATAAGGTCAAAAGAACACAAAGATGTTTGATAAGAAAAAGCAGCGTCAGCAAATAAAGAACTCCAAATTCAGAATCCAAAGTAAGCTATTGTTCGTATTATCGGTTTGTTTTTTTTGTATATTCTATTTTACTGTATATAGTTATCCGGTTATATTTCTGTTATTTATTACTGTGTGGTTGAATAAAGTCTGTGTTACAGACAGTTAAAGCAACAGTGTTTGCTGGATTACAGAAGTGGAAGGTTTTCCTAACATGAAGGCAGTTGATACGATGACAGGAAGTTGAATTCTCTCAGAATTAAGATGGAAACAAGTTTACAGACTTTGGACCTCTGAGTTTAACATTTCAAATGTATAAAACACAATTATTAACAATTTGTAAGAAAGAAGTAACTTTAACTTTAATGTCACAAGAGTGTTTTGTCTTAAAAGTCCTGGTTTTAGGAAAAAGAAAACACGTGATGGTTTTCTGGTTTGTAGCTTGACTCTATGGATGGTGATGTCGCTGTGTCGGTCCAGACTGAGATATCTACCTGATGGATTGGCACCCAGATTGGTACAAACATTAATGGTTTCCAGACAATTAATCTTAATAACTCTGCTGATCCTCTGACTGTCCATCTAGCGCCACCATCAGGTCGACACGTTAACGTGTCCGACATTTTGGTTTCTGACCAAACACCTGCAGAGCTGCTGACGCTCCCATCAGCCTCAGCTGCACTCTGTGTTTACTGCTGACTAGCTAATGTTAGCATGCTAACAGGCTAAGATGGTGAACATTATACCTGCTAAACATCCTCATGCTAGCGTTGTTATTGTGAACATGTTAGCATTTAGTTCAAAGCAGCGCTGTGCTAACGTAGCATCAGCACTAGCATGGCTGTAACTGTACACACATATATCACACAAACACTAAACCCTTGTTTAAAACTCTTTGTCATTGCTTTCTTGCCTCTTTGTCTCCTCACTCGTCTCCTTGTCTCCTTTCCTAGCTGAAACAGTCTCCAGGTGAGACAAACCCGGTCTTCGTCCCTCAGGATCTGGAAGCTGATTGGCTGACGGCCAAAACCTTTGTGCGCTCTGCAGATTTCGCCGATCACGAGCTGCGTTCTCACTTCCTGCGCACACATGTGATGTCAGAGCTCTTCGCTATGGCAACACTTCGCAACTTTCCCATGGTGCATCCTCTCTACAAGGTACGCAGTACTGGGAGTATTTTTCTGTGTAAGAGCAGGACTGACTGTGTGTAAATATAGTATTATTTTAGTATTATTACAGTGTTATTTAGAGTATATCGGACTTTGTTACTGCTCATAATAGTTTGTGTATAGTTCAGTATTGTTACAGTACTGCTCTGTGGAATTGTGTATTTTGCCTTCCTGTGCAGTTGCAATTGTATTAAAGAATCATTTCGGTTTGTGTGAAAAATTCAAAACATGGCACATGGTTTTCACTGTGTGACAGGAGTAGTGTTGTCGGGACTTTTTGCAGTATTTCTTGTCTGTTTTTGCAGCTGTTGGGGCCTCATTTCCGTTTCACTCTGGAGATCGACACTCTGGCTCGTCAGCTGCTGCTCTCTGATGGAGGATCACTGAAAGAGGTCAGACTCCGCCCCCATGATGTCATCACTGACATCATTTAACATTTTTAACGTTTAAGAGGTTTGCTCCACTTTGTGATTCATCTGAAAGCAAATATCAATAACATTTTACATTTGATCATGTTCGTTATTTATTGAAGTATTTAGTTATAAATTTTAGTCTTATGTTTTACTTATTTTTAACACATTAAATGTCAAATCTCTTTAATTTGTATTTAGATTTTTTTTATTTTACTGTTTCATACTGTATTAGATACAATATATTACAGAAGAGCAATGTGGCCAAAAGTACTGCAATATTTATTAATTTCCAATTTTTGACTACATTTGTAGAAATGTTTCACCTCTAACAACTGCATCTTGGAAGTACTAAGCAATATTATCAACTTATATGCAGTTATAGAAGCTAACGACATGACAGGGTGGAATAATAAATCCTATTAAGGTTTTCCATATTTTGTAACAGTAAACTACCAGGATGCCCTTGTTTTACTCATCTTTTAACACTTTTTAAAATTATCTCATTAAATATTCAGTACACGGCGGTGGGCGGAGCCGCCACATTGGACTTCCTAAGGAGGGCGTCGGCCTCACTCACCTATCGTGACCTTTGTTTACCAGATGACATCACTGGGCGTGGCCTGGACTCCATTCCTGGTTATTATTACCGTGACGATGGCCTGCGGCTGTGGGACATCATCCACAGGTGTGATGTGATTTGTTGAGCCCGTATTCACTCTCACTGTTTGTTCCAGCAGTTTGATCTCACGACGAAACACACAAAAAAATCATGCTGAATATTTAACTCACGTCACTTAGCGTTGTTCTGCAGATTCTTGGGAACAAAAATCACCAGATAACTCTGTAAACTCTGGATTAGCTCAATTACAACACTTTTTTACCCAATAATTCCTAATTCCTGGGCTGTGGGTTTTTGCAGCAGTACAGGATGTGACTGTGTCCTGGTTTTATTTATTGTCCTTGACTGCTGGCTGGGCGTTTTTAAACTGACATAAGAGAATATTTGTGAAAATGGCCACCGAGAAAGACATTATACAAGAAAAGGACAACGCAGGAGAAGAATAATAATACTGATGAATTAATTGAAAAACAATTAAATTCAATTTTATTTATATAGCGCCAATTCATAACAGAAGTTATCTCATTGCACTTTTCCTATAGAGCAGGTCTAGACCCAAAAAATCCCACCATGAGCAAGCATTTGGCCACAGTGGCAAGGAAAAACTTCCTTTAAGAGGCAGAAACCTCGAGCAGAACCAGACTCAATGGTGGGCGGCCATCCGCCGCTGCCGTGTTAGGTTTTGAGACAGAGAGGTTTTGGGGGAGGGGGGCCCACAATGCAAATACCACCTAGAATTATTATTTTTTTTTAAATAGTAGAATAGTAATTTTAGTGTTAATATTAATAAATTAATAATAATAGGAATGACAGCTATAGGAAAAATAATGTCAGCATCAGTAACAGAGCCAATAACAACAACTGTAGCAGCAGTTGTTGAGCAGGAACACGGGGGCAGCAGGTGGCCCACAACCACAGATCCAGACTCTGCAGGAACACGGGGGCAGCAGGCGGCCCACAACCACAGATCCAGACTCTGCAGCTCCGGAGGCAGAAAGACCTGCTGAAAGTGACAGAAGGAGAGAGCAGAGAGAGACGAGAAAGCACAGAACTACGAGAGAGAAGATGTCGAGTTAGTAACATGCAGTAATGGGATAAAAATGCAATGCATGTCTCCCGGCAGTCTAGGCCTATAGCAGCATAACTAAGGGATGGTTCAGGACTCACCCGAGCCAGCCCTAACTATAAGCTTTATCAAAGAGGAAAGTCTTAAGCCTACTTTTAAATGTGGAGATGGTGTCTGCCTCCCGAACCCAAACTGGGACCTGGTTCCACAGGAGAGGAGCTTGATACCTGAAGGCTCTGGCTCCCGGTCTACTTTTGGAGACTCTAGGAACCACAAGTAACCCTGCATCCTGGGAGCGCAGTGTTCTAGTTGGGTAATAAGGTATTATGAGATCTTTAAGATACGATGGCGCCTGACCATTAAGAGCTTTGTAGGTGAGGAGAAGGATTTTAAACTCTATTCTGGATTTTACAGGGAGCCAGTGCAGAGAAGCTAATATTGGAGAAATATGATCTCTTTTCCTGGTTCTTGTCAGTACACGTGCCGCAGCATTCTGGATAAACTGGAGAGTCTTAAGGGACTTATTCGGGCAGCCTGATAATAAGGAATTGCAGTAGTCCAGCCTGGAAGAAACAAATGCATGCACTAGTTTTTCGGCATCATTTTGAGACAGGATGTGCCTGATTTTTGCAAAGTTACATAGGTGAAAGAAGGCAGTCCTTGAAGTTTGTTTCATGTGGGAGTTAAAGGATAAATCCTGATCAAAGATAACTCATAGGTTCCTTACGGTGCTGCTGGAGGCCAGGGCAATGCCATCTAGAGTAACTATATCTTTAGATAATGTGTCTTGAAGGTGTTTGGGGCCAAGTACAATAACTTCAGTTTTGTCAGAGTTTAACATCAGAAAGTTGCAGGTCATCCAGGTCTTTATGTTCTTAAGGCATGCCTGAAGTTTAGTTAACTGGTTAGTTTCATCTGGCTTGATCAATAGATATAATTGGGTCATCTGCATAACAATGAAAGTTTATGGAGTGTTTCCTAATAATATTGCCTAGAGGAAGCATATATAAGGTGAATAGAATTGGTCCAAGCACAGAACCTTGTGGAACTCCATGACTAACTTTGGCATGCATGGAGGACTTGCATGTACAAACTGAAATCGATCTGATAGATAGGATTTAAACCGGCTTAGTGTGGTTCCTTTATTGCCAATTTTATGTTCCAGTCTCTGTAATAGGATGTGATGGTCAATGGTGTTGAATGCAGCACTAAGATCTAAGCAAAGTACATAATACAATGATAAAAACGCCTCCTGAGTAAGAAACACTCAGTCTGAGAGTTTAACTGAAAACAGGATGTGACTTTTTGTATCTAAAGCCAAACTTACCACTGTGATTGGCTGCAGGTACGTAGGGGGCGTGGTCAGCTACTACTACCGCAGCAACAATGACGTCACCAGAGACTCAGAGCTGCAGAGCTGGATCAATGAGATTGTTGTGTTCGGTCGCCTAGGAGACGAGAAGAAAGGTCTGAGTATTTCCGTTTTACTTATTGTGGTAATTGTATGACAGCATTTAACTGCAGTACCTGTGGTGCTGTTACTGCAGTACTGTGTGATACTTTAACTCTGCTTCACAATGACCGTGTAGTCAAACTTAGCTTTTACAGTACTGCAACTTTCAAAATAAAAGCTGCAGTGAAGTCAAAGTAAAAAGTTCCTACAGTATTACAGTAAAGTGCCCTGAAAGTACAGAAGCAAATGAAGTAGAACTAAAGTATCACACAGTAGAAAGTAGAAACACAGAAGTCAAATTTTATAAAATTTTACTTAAAGAGCACTTCAGATTTAACATTTCAAAATAAAAGCGGAATGGGGCTATATTGTACGATATAAAAATAGTAAAAACAAAATCAAAGTAATATTTTATTATATTTATTATAATAAAGTCTGTGTCTCTCAGGTTTCCCCAAATCCTTCTCTTCAGTGCCGGAGCTGACGTACTTCGTTACCATGGTGATCTTCAATGCATCAGCGCAGCACACCGCTGTTAACAACGCACAGGTGCAACCAGACTCCTCCTGTGGTTTTAAAAACAATTAAAAGAACTTCAGGCTCCAAGCTCACTTATTGTCCGGTGCTTATATATTGTATTTTAAATGTCTCCCTGTGCAGCTGGATTATTTCGGGTGGATGCCGAACGCTCCTGTGGGTCTGCAGCGTCCTCCTCCGGCCTGCAGGGGGCGCTGCAGCGAGCGCAGCCTGCTGGACAGTTTTCCTGACGTGAACTCCACCGTGCACGGCCTCGCCACCGTCTACCTGCTCAGCAAGAAACCTGCAGACTTCGTACGAACACACAAACACAACACATCATGGAGGAACTTAACACACCAACATGAATTATGTAACCATGAATTTAGTCCCAACTCTGCCTTTATTTAGCCATGCTGTCTGTCTGTCTCTCTGTCTGTCTGTCTGTCTGTCTCTCTGTCTGTCTGTCTGTCTGTCTGTCTGTCAATTCAATTCAGTTCAGCTTTATGTGCATCATGGGAAACAGATGTTAACATTGCCAAAGCATGTGTAAAATAAAAACATACATAAACAGAAGAAATGCGATATTAAAATATATACAGATAATTAAGACAGACAGACACTCAGTCGTAGTGGATGTCACGCAAGGGAGCAGGGAACACAAGGAATAGGACCCAAATGCAGACGAGGGGCAGAGAAGATGCAATTCAATAATTTATTACGGGAAAGGCTTACATGGATAGTCTGGCAGGCAGAGGTCCAATTCGGGAAGGCAGTCCTGGGTGGGTGGAGGGGGTCCGGAGAAGGGATTCAAAGGCCAAGCGGAAGATCTCAGGCGGATGGCACGGGGGCTGGGCAGGTGCGGAGAGCAACTCATGAGGTCCACGATGAAGGCGAAACCCCTCCGGAGGCTGGACTAAAGACTGATAATGAAGACCAAAACCATCTGGAGGTCTGGTGGAATATTGGCGGCGCAGGCTGAAGGTCACTAGAGGCCTGCAGGCAAGACGGAGACCTTCTGGAGGCCTGCGGCATGTCTGGAGAACAAGATCAGGGCCCGGCGACAGGGCAGCAGGACAGGAAGCCAGCGACGGGGAGACTGGTAGAGGAGTTGGCGGGACCAGTGATGCCAGGGAACCCAGAGCTTGCCACTCCGGTGGAACAGGAGGGTGCTGCTGCTGCTGCTGCTGCTGCTGCGATCCAGCAGTGACAGGAGGGTGCAGCGGCAGCTCAAGGGGTGTAGATGGCTGGGGCCCAACCGGAGCAGGAGCTGGTTGCGATCCAACCGGGGAAGGAGGCGGTTGCGATCCAGCAGAGACCGCCGCGGCACAGGAACTGGTGTCGGTCAGGCTGCCGACTGGGTACCAGGCAGAACTGCTGATGGCTCTGGGGCGCTGGGCAGTGACGAAGACAAGCAGCTGGCCTCAGCACCAGCTGACATAGGGGATTCTGTTCTGGGCTCATCTCTTGGACAACATGTGAGCGCTCTCTGTTGAATGTTAATTATCAGCGGGTCTTTGCCTGATTCTGCTCCACATGCATCTGTTGGTGTTTTTCTGTGTAAAATGTATCTGCAGAGTTCTGCATGTAGAGACTCTGCTGGATGTTTGTCCCGGCGGGTAAAGCTCTGGTGACTGAGTGGACCCCAGACTCACCACCAGACAGTGGGCAGTGGGCCGGATGACACTATCAAATATTTTAAGCCAAATTATAATTGGAATTTGAAAATTATAGAATTTTCGTTTAATTGCATTTAGAGCTCTTTCTTTTAGTGCGTTCACGGCCATGTTGAAACTCCCTGATGCTGTTATGGTTATACCCAAGTAGGTATAACTCATACTGTGTTCAATGATATTATTATTAATGGTAAACTGGTATTTGTTCTCCTGGCATCTGGAAAAATCATGACACTAGTTTTCTTCATATTTCCTGCCAGGGCCCAGGTCTGATAGCACTTTCCTACTATGTCCAGCTGTTGCTGTCGTCCTTGTTCAGTTGGAGACAGCAGAACAAGGTCATCAGCATAAAGCAGAGACTTCACCTCTATATCGAGGAGGGAGAGGCCAGGAGCAGCACACTGATCCAGCTGTACAGCAAGTTCATTTATATACACATTAAATAAAGTCGGGCTTCAGTTGCAGCCCTGACGAACACCTCTTCTCTGGCTGAAGGATTCAGTTTGTGTGTCTCCAACTTTTACAGCACACCTATTTTCCAAATACACTGATTTAACCAGATCATACATTTTGCCCCCTATAAAACAATGTAGAAGTCTGTGATAGAGCCCTTCATGCCAAACAGAGTTGAAAGCTTTCTTGAAGTCACTAAAACAAGCAAATATCTACCATTTCCTGTTTGGTGTCCATGTTTGTTAATTAAAGTGTGAAGGGTGTACACATGGTCGGTGGTGCGGTGTTTTGGGAGGAAGCCAATTAGATTTTTACTCAGGATGGAGTCTTCAAGGAAATCTAGTATTCTTTTATTCAGGATACGACAGAACAGTTTACCTGCTGACACAGATGCCTCGGTAGTTACAGGCTCTGATTGGTCCCCCCTCTGATGAACGGGGGAAATGAGCCCTTTGCACCAGATGTGGGGAAAACATCCTGACTGAAGGACGATATTGAACAGCTTCAGCACGGCACCCTGCATCTCTGGGGTGCTGCATTTGAGCATTTCGTTTTTAATGCAGTCCGGACCACAAGCTTTCCCTGGCCGGAGAGACTTTATCTGTGTGGTCAATTCTGTCCAAGTAATCGGGAAATCAGGGGGGTTTTGGTCGCCTTTAATTGTTTCTTCTAATGTTTGCAGTTTTTCTTTTATAATACATTGATCTGAAGTAATTAGATTTATTGGTATATTATAGATATTGGTAAATTCCACCTAGAATTTTAAAATAGTAAAAATGTAATGTAGTGGTAACATTACATTAACATTAATATTAATAACATAATAATAATAATAGGAGTGATAGTCAGCTGTAGCTCACATGTCATATGACAGAGTTGTTGTGTGAAATCCTTTCTCCCGTCTGGCTGTGAAGTGATTCCTTCCTTCCATGCCTACAATGGAAAGCAGCGATTCCATACAGTTTTGGCTTGTGAGCTCTTAAAGCTAATGAATGTGTCTTTGCAACCTCTTGGCCTCAGTGTGGATCTGAGTTTGACCAAGAAGTGATTTTTCCTTCTCAGATTTTTTAATTTGAAAGTTTCTGAGCAGCCTGAAGAAGGAAAAGTGTCCTACAATTCACAAGAAAAAAGCTGATTTTTGTGCAACAGAAATGTGTATTTTTCTTTATTATACCTTTAATCATCTTGTGACCCCAAAAATGTATTTTGGGATCCAACGGGATCCATTGGGATCCCGACCCATTTGGATCTGTGGAGCTCCATCCCTGTGCCTTTTTCTCCAAACGGCTAACCCCAGTGGAATGAAACTATGATGTAGGCAACAGAGAGCTCCTCGCAGTCAAACTGGAAATAGAGGAGTAGAGACACTGGTTGGAGGGGTCCGAGTTGCCATTTGTTGTGTGGACCGGCCATAAGAACCTGTCCTACATTCAGTCTTCCAAGAGTCAACCCCCGACAGGCTCGGTGGGCTCTGTTCTTCAGCCGCTTCAACTTTTCTCTCACCTACAGGCCGGGATCAAGGAACATCAAACCAGACGCCCTTTCTTGCCAGTACATGACTGAAGACTCGTCCCCTGATCCGGGTTTCATCCTCATGCATCATTGCGCCCATCATATGGGAAATTGAGGCAAAAATGAGGGAGGCCCAGCAAACACAGCCCAACCTGTCTGTTTGTCCCCGATGCTGCATGTTCCCAAGTACTTCTATGGGCACACACTTCCAAATTTGCTTGTCATCCTGGTATCAGCCAAACCCTGGACTTCTTAAAGAGGCACTTCTGGTGGCCCACCATGGAGGCGGACACTCGGGCGTTTGTGACTGCCTGCACCATCTGCCCTTGAGGAAGAAATTCTCATTGTCCCCCTGCTGGATTGCTACACCCTCTGCCTGTTCCCAGCCGTCTGTGGTCCCACATAGCCATGGACTTTGTCACTGGCCTACCTCCGTCCCAAGGTAACACAGTCATTTTAACAGTAGTGGACCGCTTTTTCCAGACCTGTTCACTTTGTGGCTCTCCCCAAACTTCCCACAGCCCGTGAGAGAGCCGACGTCCTGGTCCATCAGGTTTTCTGCCTGCACGGGATAGCCCTCTATCGTCTCCGACCGGGGTCCCAAGTTTGTCTCACAAGTGTGGAAAGCCTTCTGTTAAGCCCTGGGTGCCACAGTAAGCGTATCATCAGGTTTTCATCCCCAAACCAATGGTCAATCAGAAAGGGCAACCCAGGACCTGGAGGCAGCTCTGTGTTGCAGATTCGAGTGCGCGTGCGCCAGCCCGCATTCTGCCTGTTGCCGTAGCTCCGTCTCGTCGTCTTACTTTTTCCAACTTTTAACTTTCCTTTTTCTTCCAAACTTGAGTAACTTGTGTGAAAGTGTAATTTAAACTACACTCTTTACGAAAATGAGGGTAGAAAGTGTTTTGGTACTTTTTTTCGCTGTGGAACTTCTTCTTCTGCTACTCGGTCAGGGTACCACTTCAGATCAGCTGTTTGGCCGCATTGTTTACACCAGGGAACAGCTGATCGCGCTGAAGCCAAGCGGCATGGTGCCCAGGACAACCGATGTCCCCACTGAGATCTGGAGGAGGACACACCGAGGATGCAGAGGTGGAACGAAGCGGTGAGGGAAGAGAGAGGGGTGCAGACGAAAGAGACTTAAGAATTAGAGATTTAAGCCGTGTCTGCCTTCTCTCGTCATGGGCAACGTGAGATCACTGGCGAATAAAATGGACGAGCTAACGCCGTTAGCCCGGAGTCAGACGGAGTTTCAGGAGTGTAGTTTGATGTGCTTCTCAGAGACATGGCTACACCAGGATATCCCAGACCATAACGTTTCCATCGACGGCTTTCAGACTGTTCGGGCCAACAGGGATCGTACCGGGAGCGGTAAGCGTAAAGGCGGTGGGCTTGCTGTTCTGGTCAACAACAGATGGTGTAACCCTGGTCACGCTACTATCAAGCAGAGTATCTGTAGCCCGGACATTGAACTGTTAGCTGTGGGACTCCAGCCATATTATCTGCCACGTGAATTTTCACATGCCATTGTTGTGGCTGTTTACATCCCCCCCTCTGCTAACCCGGCATCGGCGTGCAACGCCATTCACGCCGCCATGGCACAACTACAGACTCAACACCTGAGTGCACTCATATTAATCTCGGGTGACTTCAACCATGTCAGTGTTTCAACACTGACTAATTTCACCCAGTATGTGAGTTGTCCTACTAGAGAGGAGAGGACACTGGACCTGCTGTATGCTAACGTTAAGGACGCATACAGCTCTCCCCCCCTCCCCCCCAGGTAGTTCAGACCACAACCTGGCTTACCTTAAACCCTGCTATGTGCCTCTGGTTAAAAGGCAGCCTGTGACCACAAGGACAGTGAGGAGATGGTCAGGGGAGGCCTACGAGACACTGCAGGGATGTTTTGAAGTGACAAACTGGGATGCACTCTGTGAGCCTCATGGAGAGGACATTGACAGGCTCACAGAGTGCATTACTGGCTACATTAACTTCTGTGTGGACTGCAATGTCCCAACCAAGATGGTCCATTGTTATCCAAATAACAAACCGTGGGTAACAAAGGACATCAAGGACATCCTGAATGCCAAGAGGAGGGCCTTTACTGATGGTAATAGGGAGGAGGTGAGGGCAATCCAGGCCGACCTGAAGGTGAAAATCAGGGAGGCCAAGGAGAAGTACAGGAGGAAGCTGGAGCGGAAACTCCAGCAGAACAACATGAGGGAGGTCTGGAGCGGCATGAAGACCATCACTGGCTTCAGACCGACTGGCAGCAGAGGAGTTGAAGGCAGCTTGGACAGGGCCAACGAACTTAATCTGTTCTTTAACAGATTCGACACACCGGCTCCTGCTAATCCCCCCTCTAACTCAGCTGCTGTCGGCCCTCAAGCTCCTCTGAGTACTCTGCTCCCCTCTACCCATCAGGCTAACAGCCCTCTTCACACTAATGACTTCCCCCCTCCCCCACCTGTAACTTCTGCTGTGTGCCTGACTGCTGACCAGGTGAGAGGGCAGCTGATGAAACTCCACTCAAACAAGGCACTGATGGCGTTAGCCCCGGGGTGCTAAAAGCCTGTGCCCCCCAGCTATGTGGAGTCCTTCAACATGTCTTCAACCTGAGCCTGAGTCTTCAAAGGGTCCCTGTTCTGTGGAAGACATCTTGCCTCGTTCCTGTGCCGAAGACGCCACGCCCCAGTGGCTCCAAGGACTACAGACCGGTGGCACTGACCTCCCACATAATGAAGACCCTGGAGAGACTAGTGCTGGAACAGCTGCGGCCCATGGTCAGACCCCTCCTGGACCCCCTTCAGTTCGCCTACCAGCCCTGGCTGGGAGTTGAGGACGCCATCATCTTCCTGCTTAACTGCATCCACACCCACCTCGTCAAGTCGGCAAGCACGGTGAGGATCATGTTTTTTGACTTCTCCAGTGCTTTCAACACCATCCGGCCTGCCCTGCTGGGGGAGAAGCTGGCAGCAATGCAGGTGGATGCCCCCCTTGTGTCCTGGATTGTGGACTACCTGACTGGCAGACCACAGCACGTGCGCCTGCAGCACTGTGTGTCGGACAGCGTGGTCAGCAACACTGGGCCCCTCAGGGGACTGTCCTCTCTCCCTTCCTCTTCACCATCTACACCACGGACTTCAGCTACCACACAGAGTCCTGCCACAATCAGAAGGTTTCTGATGACTCTGCTGTGGTGGGATGTATCAGCGGTGGTGATGAGACTGAGTACAGGGCTGTGGTGGGGAACTTTGTTTCATGGTGCGAGCAGAACCATCTGCAGCTCAATGCGACAAAGTCTAAGGAGCTGGTTGTGGATCTACGGAGGGCCAAGACACCAGCGACCCGGTTTCCATCCGGGGGTCAGTGTGGACATTATAGAGGATTACAAGTACCTGGGAGTACACTTGGATAATAAACTGGACTGGACCAAGAAAGCTCAAGCTGTTTACAGGAAGGGCCTGAGCCTCCTCTATTTTCTGAGGAGGCTGATGTCCTTCAACATCTGCCGGACAATGCTGAAGATGTTTTATGAGTCTGTTTGCTAGTACTTCCTCCTGTGTGCACTGACGTAAAGGCGAGCTGCTGTAACAAAGAGTTTCCCTTCGGGGATCAATAAAGTATTTCTGATTCTGATTATGATTGTGTAGCTGCCGCAAACCCCAAATCCTGGAGTCATCTGACCTGGGTGGAATATGCACACAATGCGCTAACCAGCGCAGCCCCAGGTTTGTCACGTTTGAGGCCTCTTTAGGTTCTCAACCTCCTCTGCTCCCATCAGAATTTTGTGCAACAGAAATGTGTAATTTTCTTTATTATACCTTTAATCATCTTGTTACCCCAAAAATGTATTTTGGGATCCATTGGGATCCATTGAGATCCGACCCCCAGGTTGGGAACCACTGCTGTAAGAGACGGATGACAAAATCCTCAGTCCTCATTCTGTGGAAAAATGACTTCAGCTGAAGATAATGAGGCTCTTTAAGTATAACTGAAATCTTAACTCAAGGTCCACTTACTAGCTCTTTCCAGGGCTTTATGTAAATAGATATACATGTAACTTATATTTTCCAAACAATCACCGATTGGCTCATGGATATAATTATTAAATAATATTGTAATAAGATTGTGAACCATTTACGGTCAGAATTGGTGGACGAACACACAAAAAGCTGCTGCTGATTTTTCTTCTGCAACTTATTTTTGGATCAATGAGTTGTTAATGTTCCTTTCAGGTTCGTCTGGGCGGCTCAGCTCAGCAGCTCTTCACAGAGAGCGTTCCCATGGAGATGGCGGCCCATTTCTGTAGCGACCTGAAACGTCTCAGCTGTGACATCACAGCGAGGAACGTCGGCCTGACGCTGCCGTACGTCTACCTGGACCCCGCCACCGTGGAGGACAGCGTGACGCGCTGACGCTACAGCTAGCACAGTCTGCATCATGAGTTAGCTTAGCATCTGTAGCTTCACAGTGTTTCATCAGACTTATTTATTTATTTCTGATTTAAATGAACAATTTAGAAAATGCTTTTATTAGGCCGAGTTGATGTGTTGACAAACATGCTCACAGTTTAAATCTCTACATTATTTGTCCTGTGGGAACTTGATTATATTGATTGTAACTTTTGTTCACTTTGTTTCCGTCGGGAATTTTTCGGTATTTTCAGCTTTCAATTAATTTCGCAATTTCAATCCAAATTTAGGCGAATCTTTTTAAATCAGAGTTTGTCTGTCTGGTGTGTTGTTATTTTCCAGTTGTGGAAGAAGTATTTAGATCCTTTACTTCACTTTAGACTGCAGAGTAACTAAAGCTGTCAGACAAACGCAGTAAAAAGTCCAGTATTTGCCTCTGAGATGTGGCGGAGTGGAAGTAGGAAGATGCATAAAATGGACTGAGGACTGAAAACACTTCTGCCACCTCCAAACAAACAAACAAACAAACAAAAACAACACTTGATTTCTATATTTACAGTTAATTTCCCATTTAAAGAAGCTTTAACTGACATCAGTCAGCGTTACGGCTGTAATCACAGAGCTCTGTTTCAGGAAATACAGCATTATGAAATGATAAAGTATCAAGTCTCTCTCTAAAAGGATGTGATTTATGATTACTGCATTAGTAGCCTGTTGCAGCAATTTATTCAGCTTTCAAATACTATGTCTTATTTCGTTGTACTCGCATTGTGATTAAAATCACACCAAATAAATGGAAAGCAAAATAAATTACATGAATCAAAAACAAAAACTGATTTCTTGTTTTTTATTTTCACCTGTTTGAGTTTAGACCCACGACGGCTAATCAGCGGTTCAACTTCCGGTTCCAACTCTCGAATTACCAGGTGAATCCAGGTGTCGGGAGCTTTTTTCAGGCTCAGGTGTGGCGGCGGCTTTCACCGGCTTCCAGCAGCTTCCAGCCGCTCTTCGGTCGCGCTCGGCGGGCAGAGAGAAGCGGAGTAGACCGGGTCGGCAGCTCCCGAACGGACGATGATGGCCTGGGTTTGGATCAGTTTGGTGGCTTTAGCCCAGATCAACACGGCAGAGGAGCCGCACAGGGACGCAGACGGAGGTTTGGCCGGTCTGAAGGCGCTGTTCTCGGACTCTGAGCCGCCGGTGGAGACCCGGAGCCGGGGAAGACTTTTCCCGGTGCCGGTCTGGAAGTTTCTGAAAGGTAAAAGTCCACCTGGTTCAGGTCACATCGCGGTGACTCGCGCTGTGATCAGTGGGAAGATAGAAATGTAGTTTTTAATTGTTACAGATAATGCATCAAACATCTCTGCTGCTTCAGAGAAGAAAGCTGGAGCTCTGACTCCCTGACATGTTGAGTAAAAGCGCTTCGTGAATCAGATAATAGTGTAAGAACAGTTTTAACGTGGGTTTCATATCGAAATACTGTGGGTTTGTCTTTTCTGTAGAATTGAATTGATGTCTTGTATTGCAGTCCTGTGGAAGTCCTCCTCTCTCTAACGGGGAGGAGGACTGGACTCAGGTGCACACGGACAACATGTCAGACCTTTAGAAACCGGTGGGGCTAGTTAAAGAGGCTTCAGGGCCCCGTGGAGCCGTTATGTGGGCCAGCTGCACTGTCGTCCTGCTGCAGCGGTAGTCTGTGGAGCAGCAGCTGCTGTCTGAGCCCTTCCTCTTGTCTCTGCTGTTTCAGGGTCGGAGCTCGCTGACGGACAGGCGGCAGACTTCGGCCGGCCTCAGTACCGCTGCAGCGGCGGCGCGCTGTCTGTTCGCCTGTCGCTCATCCGACACTCGGATCTACGCCTGGAAGGTGAGTTTGATTTGGCCTCCAGCTGGTTTCACACTTGTTGTTTCCAAGCTGGAGCTCTGTCTCGTTTCCTCTCTTGTCTCTTATAAAGGCTACAGGCGTTTCCTTGTTGGTTGAGGTGCTGTTGAATTTTGAGAGTTTTATAGTTCAGATGTGAAAGCCTACTTCTCTGTAGAGCAGAAACAAACTGTACCTCTCTTATTGTCTCTCATCATAATGCCACACCTGGAGGAATCTGTAACACTGGCTGTTCTTCAAGCTTTAGTGCATTTATTCAACAAAAGACGTGTTTTATAGATTCCCTCAACTATGAAAATGGTGAAAGGGAAACTGTAGTTGAGCCCCAGCAGGCCGATGTCTCCTGGAAGTTTGGTCCCAACAGACATGAAGGCCTCGGACAGAGAGCTTGAATGAGTGTTGTGTCCCAGCGCCCCCCGCAGGGCTGGCTGCTGTCTGACGCCTCATGTGTCTCTACAGATGGGAGCAGGTCGCTGTCGCTGCCGGACGGCTGTCGTGGTTCTGTCCGTACCTTCGGGCCGTGGCTGCTGCTGAAGCTGCCTTATACCAGCTGCCCCATGGCATTATGGGTAAAAAATGTTTCCTTTTCTGCTTTTCTCACTTAAATCGCTGGAAACTAAATATCTTTGAGTTTTGGACAAAACAAACATTGGCAGACGTCACCTTGAGCTTTGGGAAATTATAACATTTTTCACTAGTTTATACACAAGGATTCATTTAGAATATAATCAGCAAATCTAATGAGAATAATCATTAGTTACAGCCATGCATACATTAGTTTCCCATAAATGAGAATAATAACCTGAGTTGGGAGTTTAAAAGATGTAGAGCTGAAACGATCAGTTGATCGACAAACGGTTGGCAAATATTTTGACAATCGATTAATCAAGTCTTTATTATATTAAGCAAAAATTTAATTTTATTTATGTAGCACCAAATCATAACAGAAGCTATCTCATTGCACTTTTCCTATAGAGCAGGTCTAGACCGAACTCTTTATAATATTTAGAGACCCAACAAATCCCACCATGAGCAAGCACTTGGCGACAGCGGCGAGGAAAAACTTCCTTGACATAGTAGTATGACAGTTTACTGGTTACAGTTTCACAAAAGTGAATAATGGCTGTTTTTCTTGTCTTTTTGTGATATTAAACTAAACATCTTCTGGGTTTTTGATTTGGAACAAAACCTTTTTAAACAGGTATTTGAGTCACTGCTACTCTGGGAAACTGGGAAGGCCCTTCTTCACCATTTGACACCAAATAGACAAAATATGAATCCATTAATCAAGATTAAATAGTGACAATTTTTGTTTTATTTCTCCAGATTTCAAATGGAACGTGGTTTCGCCAGTTGAAACTGCGTTACTTCGACCATCTGCTGCAGGCGAACGTGATGGGTGTGGCCACTTGCGAGAATCCTGCAACGTCACTACAACTGGCGCCGCCCGTTAGTGACTTGCAGAACAACAGATCTCACTGTGAAACTGCCTCTTGGAACAAGACTGAAGAGGGTAAAAGCTCTGGGTAAAGATGGTGTAGTTGGGAGGGCGCTCACAACAACAACCCCAGATGCAGTGTT
Organism: Siniperca chuatsi; assembly: GCF_020085105.1. Classification (NCBI taxonomy): domain Eukaryota; kingdom Metazoa; phylum Chordata; class Actinopteri; order Centrarchiformes; family Sinipercidae; genus Siniperca; species Siniperca chuatsi. The sequence continues at coordinate 480,487 of NC_058059.1, forward strand.
GGTGCAGATATCAACACCAGCAAACACGGTAAGGAAGGCCTAATACTACTACAACAACAAAATAATTTTCTTTTTAAATTTAGGGGTGAGAGCTAATACCTGAATGTTTTGCAGGATTCCATCTTTGAAGTGACGTATTTTGACTCCACTGGGGAAATGTCAACGATGCTGGCGGATTGTTTCAGTGCAGTAACTCAAAGTGGGCGGGATCGTCACCCAAGAGCTGTGAAAGAACCAGACCAGTGGGCGCTTTGGGACTTTGAGGAGGTTTCTCTTGAACAGTTCATTCCAGGACCGACATCGACTCCATGTAATGAAGAAGGCACGACAGCAGTAACAACGCAGGTGACGTTTGCTGACTCTCAAATCTTTGAGTTGTGGGGATTTGATGAAATTCCTGATGGACCGTACACTGGCGACCAAACCACAGCTCCTCACACCACATCAGCATCCTGTGCTACCTCAACGATCAGCACAACAACCAAGACCAGTGCCGCTACCACTACAAGCGATGCCCCGACGACCACGTCACCATCCTGTGCTACCTCAACGACCAGCATCAGCACGACAACCAAGACCAGTGCCGCTACCACAAGCGCTGCCCCGATGACCACGTCAACATCCTGTGCTACCTCAACAACAACCACGACCACCACCAGCGCCGCCCCTACCGTCACCCAAACCAGCAGCGCTGGCCCAACCAGCACTAGCGCCGCTCCAACAACGACGACGACCACCAGTGCCGCTCCGACGACCACCACCAGCCCTCCAACCACCAGCGCCGCCCCTACCGTCACCCCGACCAGCAGTGCCGGCCCGACCAGCGCCGCCCCTACCGTCACCCCAACCAGCACCACCAGCGCCGCTCCTACCGTCACCCCGACCACCAGCGCCGGCCTGATCAACACCACCAGCGCCGCCCCTACCGTCACCCCGACCAGCGCCGCTCCAACAACAACGACGTCGACGACCACCAGCGCCGCTCCGACGACCACCACCATCAGCGTCACCCCAACCAGCAGCGCTCCTACAGTCACCCCGACCAGCAGCGCCGGCTCGATCAGCACCACCAGCGCCACCCCGACCAGCAGCGCCGGCCCGACCAGCACCGCCCCTACCATCACCCCGACCAGCAGCGCCGGCTCGATCAGCGCCGGCCCGATTAGCACCACCAGTGCCGCCTCTACCGTCACCCCAACCAGCAGCGCAGCCCCTACCGTCAGCACCACCAGCACCGTCCCTACCGTCACCCCGACCAGCACCACCAGCGCCGCCCCTCCCGTCACCCCGACCAGCACCATCAGCGCCGCCCCTACCGTCACCCCGACCAGCACCACCAGCGCCGCCCCTACCGTCACCCCGACCAGCGCCGCTCCAACAACAACGACGTCGACGACCACCAGCGCCGCTCCGACGACCACCACCATCAGCGTCACCCCAACCAGCACCGCTCCTACAGTCACCCCGACCAGCAGCGCCGGCTCGATCAGCACCACCAGCGCCACCCCGACCAGCAGCGCCGGCCCGACCAGCACCGCCCCTACCATCACCCCGACCAGCAGCGCCGGCTCGATCAGCGCCGGCCCGATTAGCACCACCAGTGCCGCCTCTACCGTCACCCCAACCAGCACCGCCCCTACCGTCACCCCAACCAGCAGCGCAGCCCCTACCGTCACCCCGACCAGCACCACCAGCGCCGCCCCTCCACCACCCCGACCAGCACCATCAGCGCCGCCCCTCCCGTCACCCCGACCAGCACCACCAGCGCCGCCCCTACCGTCACCCCGACCAGCACCACCAGCGCCGCCCCTACCGTCACCCCGACCAGCACCACCAGCGCTGCCCCTCCCGTCACCCCGACCATCAGCGCCGGCCCGATCAGCACCACCAGCGACGCCCCTACCGTCACCCCGACCAGCACCACCAGCGCCGCCCCTACCGTCACCCCGACCAGCAGCGCCGGCCCGACCAGCACCACCAGCGCCGCCCCTACCGTCACCCCGACCAGCACCACCAGCGCCGCTCCTCCCGTCACCCCAACCAGCAGCGCCGGCCCGATCAGCACCACCAGCGCTGCCCCTACCGTCACCCGATCAGCAGCGCCGGCCCGATCAGCACCACCAGCGCCGCCCCTCCCGTCACCCCAACCAGCAGCGCCGGCCCGATCAGCGCCTCCCTACTGCCGTTACCCGACCACCAGCACCGGCCCGACCAGCACCACCAGCGCTGCCCCTACCGTCACCCCGACCAGCACCACCAGCGCCGCCCCTCCCGTCACTCCGACCAGCAGCGCCGGCCCGATCAGCACCACCAGCGCCGCCCCTACCGTCACCCCGACCAGCAGCGCCCGGCCCGATCAGCGCCTCCCCTACCGTCACCCGACCACCAGCACCGGCCCGACCAGCACCACCAGCGCTGCCCCTACCGTCACCCTGACCAGCACCACCAGCGCCGCCCCTCCCGTCACCCTGACCAGCACCACCAGCGCCGCCCCTCCCGTCACCCCGACCAGCAGCGCCGGCCCGATCAGCACCGCCGCTACCGTCACCCCGACCAGCAGCGCCGGCCCGATCAGCACCACCAGCGCCGCCCCTACTGTCACCCCCACCAGCAGCGCCCCAACCAGCACCACCAGCCCCGCCCCTACCGTTACCCCGACCAGCACCACCAGCGCCGTCCCTCCCGTCACCCCAAGCAGCAGCGCCGGCCCGATCAGCGCCTCCCCTACCGTTACCCCGACCAGCACCACCAGCGCTGCCCCTCCCGTCACCCCGACCATCAGCGCCGGCCCGATCAGCACCACCAGCGACGCCCCTACCGTCACCCCGACCAGCACCACCAGCGCCGCCCCTACCGTCACCCCGACCAGCAGCGCCGGGCCCGACCAGCACCACCAGCGCCGCCCCTACCGTCACCCGACCAGCACCACCAGCGCCGCTCCTCCCGTCACCCCAACCAGCAGCGCCGGCCCGATCAGCACCACCAGCGCTGCCCCTACCGTCACCCCGATCAGCAGCGCCCGGCCCGATCAGCACCACCAGCGCCGCCCCTCCCGTCACCCCAACCAGCAGCGCCGGCCCGATCAGCGCCTCCCCTACCGTTACCCCGACCACCAGCACCGGCCCGACCAGCACCACCAGCGCTGCCCCTACCGTCACCCCGACCAGCACCACCAGCGCCGCCCCTCCCGTCACCCCGACCAGCAGCGCCGGCCCGATCAGCACCACCAGCGCCGCCCCTACCGTCACCCCGACCAGCAGCGCCGGCCCGATCAGCGCCTCCCCTACCGTCACCCCGACCACCAGCGCCGGCCCGACCAGCACCACCAGCGCTGCCCCTACCGTCACCCTGACCAGCACCACCAGCGCCGCCCCTCCCGTCACCCGACCAGCAGCGCCGGCCCGACCAGCAGCGCCCGCCCCGACCAGCACCACCAGCACCGCCCCTACCATCACCCCGACCAGCACCACCAGCGCCGCCCCCCGTACCATCACCCGGCCCGACCAGCACCACCAGCGCCACCAGCACCCCCTACCCCCGACCAGCACCACCAGCGCCGCCCCTCCCATCACCCGACCAGCAGCGCCGGCCCGATCCAGCACCACCAGCGCCGCCCCTACCGTCACCCGACCAGCAGCGCCCAGCACCACCAGCGCGCCCCCGACCAGCACCACCAGCCAGCACCACCAGCCCGCCCCTGACCAGCACTGACCAGCACCACCAGCCCCCCCTACGTTACCCGACCAGCACCACCAGCGCCGCCCCTCCGTCACCCCAACCAGCAGCGCCGGCCCAATCAGCACCACCAGCGCCGCCCCTACCGTCACCCGACCAGCAGCGCCGGCCCAATCAGCACCACCAGCGCCGCCCCTACCGTCACCCCGACCAGCAGCGCCGGCCCGACCAGCACCACCAGCCCCGCCCCTACCGTTACCCCGACCAGCACCACCAGCGCCGCCCCTCCCGTCACCCCGACCAGCAGCGCCGGCCCAATCAGCACCACCAGCGCCGCCCCTACCGTCACCCCGACCAGCAGCGCCGGCCCGACCAGCACCACCAGCCCCGCCCCTACCGTTACCCCGACCAGCACCACCAGCGCTGCCCCTCCCGTCACCCCAAGCAGCAGCGCCGGCCCGATCAGCGCCTCCCCTACCGTTACCCCGACCACCAGCACCGGCCCGACCAGCACCACCAGCGCTGCCCCTACAGTCACCCCGACCAGCAGCGCCGGCCCGATCAGCACCACCAGCGCCGCCCCTACCGTCACCCCGACCAGCAGCGCCGGCCCAATCAGCACCACCAGCGCCGCCCCTACCGTCACCCCGACCAGCGCCTCCCCTACCGTTACCCGCACCAGCACCACCAGCGCTGCCCCTACCGTCACCCGACCAGCACCACCAGCGCCGCCCCTCCCGTCACCCCGACCAGCAGCGCCGGCCCGATCAGCACCACCAGCGCCGCCCCTACCGTCACCCCAACCAGCACCACCAGTGCCGCCCCTCCCGTCACCCCGACCAGCAGCGCCGGCCCGACCAGCACCACCAGCGCCGCCCCTACCGTCACCCCGACCACCAGCGCCGCCCCAACAACCGCCTCAAACTCGACTGCCTCAACCACCACCACCAGTTCCTCGACGACCACCACCTGCGCCCAGACAACAACCGCTGCCCCGACAACAACCAGCACCACCAGGGCCCCGACGACGACAACCAGGGCCACAACAACCACCACCTGCGCCGATGAGTAACAGCACCCCTAGAATAGTGATGCCTCCCTCACTGTATTGTTTGTAATAAACCGAAGCTTTGTTATATCAGGTGAAGTCTGATTTGTATTTTTGTCATAACTAAAGGGGTTGACATTATAACGGTAAAAAGCCTTGAGGTCAAAGCTACGTTAACTGCCACTGGGGGCAGTAAAACAAACAGCTGTTAAACTAACATGTTAGAAAATGGCTGACTTCCACATCCAGCTGACACAGAGCAACACCATCTCATTGGAGTCGATGGTGTCCACTCAATGACTATGGCTTAATTTGTTATCTGGTGATTTGTGCTGCTATCAATCAAATCTAGTTTTAAATCGAACAAAGTAACTCTGGCAAGATTACGACTCAGACAATGTTACAGTGGAAAATACATAATTTTTTCCCCGCGGTACATTATCCCTGCACTTCAGACATCAAGTGGGAAACATGAACCTTGACAAAACATGACGCTGTATGCAATCAGGCATTTTACTGTTTATTCTGTTTGATATTTTGGGAGTAAAATACTCAGCGGCTCTCGGCTCATCACTAGAAACCAAAGTCAAACTTTTAAATCGTACTCTTGAGCGCATGTTTTCTGCTGCAAAGATGTTTGCACTGCCATTACAGTTTACTATCACGCACACATTTAAGAGCACCAACAAACAACTGGCATGTTTGACGCGTGAGCCACTGCTGGGTGATGGACATCCCTGCAGCTCAGCTATCTTCATTTGAACAGAGTGCAACAAGTGAGGTGTGATGTTTGTTTAGCTGCTCTGTGAATCCCCTTTGACTCCAGTTTCAGTTAATGTCTTGGTTTTGGATGAATTTCTGTCTGCTGGTAGAAGCAGCAGCTGATATTGAGCGTAAGGGGGCTCTTTTATTTTGAACATGCTTCATGGTCTGAGACCACCACTTTGGGAATCATGGTGTAGTCTGGTTTAATTACTGCTACTTTGGCAATTCATGATGTTTTTGTAATTTCTCTTTCAGGTCTTGAGCTGTACTATTTTTTTTTTTTACACTAATATCATTGTACAGACTACTACTATTGCTATCGTTCAGTTTCTCAAGTGAGAAGTATGGCTTCACCCGCTCTCTGTGTAGATGGAGTCCATCACAGAGGTCCCAGGTGGCAATGGTTGGGTGGAGGGCCAGGTGAACGTTGGGTAAGGGGGCACGTCCTCTTCTGATCTCCATATTAATGTCATGGATGACATGAGAGGGGGTGTCCATCCTAGGCAGCGGGGTGGAGACTATAATGCGAGTGTCAGGGAACTCCCTACTGGCCTGCTCCGCCATCTTCCTCACTGCCTCAGCAGTGTCTTTACTGAGGCTGTGTAGGTCGTTTGTTCCTGTGTGGATCACCAGACAATGAGGGCTCTTGAGGGTCTCCTTTTTCAAAAGCTTCATTCCCTGGCCTGTGGTGCTGCAGCGTTTAGATAGCACTTTCTTACCAGGAAATAGCTTGTTTGTGTCCAGGAATTTCCCATTAGAGTCAGCCAGCAGGACCACATGTGGGGATTCCTCTTCAGGCTGAGTGGAGGGAAGCTGGGATGGGCAGAGCTGGCTGTTGGCAGCTGGCTGTGTGGATGTATCGGCAGGTGCCAGGGTGTTGTTGGGCTGAGTGCAGAGCAAAGGGGGTTTGGGACACTGGCAGGGAGAGTCTTTGTCTCTGTACTTGTCATTGTGGGCACTGATGAGAGTTGGTCTGTCAGGTGTTGGACTTGCCTGGTGAAGCTCCTTTCTCTATTCTCAGCATCCTCCTTCACTTTGGCTAACTGAGCACACTGTTCTCCTGTTGGAGCGCCTCTAGACTTCCTCTGAGGGCAGATGCCAAGGCCTGGTTGTCTCTCTTTAGCCGCTGGAGCTCCTCTTTAAGCTGCTGTCGGGTGTTGTCTGGGTGGTCAGACAGCCCAGCTGGGCCATACTCTCCTTCAGCTGGTTGGTGGCGCTGGCAGGTGTGGGAGGAGCAGAGATGGACAAGGTGGTGGGGTTTCCTAATAGGCTCTCATCATCTTCACTGTCAGAGGGGACATCGATCCTCTTGGTGTTATCGAGGAATTGGTTTATGTCTTCTTGGTTTGGGTCCAGATCAGATGAGTATAATTTTTTGTAGTATTCTTCAAATATTTTGTTTATCTCAATTGGTGAATTGGTTAGCTTCCCTGCTGAGTTTTTAATAGACGTTATAGCTGTTTTTTCTGTATTTCTTTTGATTTGACTGGCTAAATATTTTCCGGATTTATTGCTATGGTGAAAAGTTTCGTGGCGAAGTCTGTGAATAAGAAACTGGTTTCTTTTATTTATTATTTCATTAAGCAAGCATTTATTTTTTCTTAATTCTTTATGGATGGTTTCTGATGGTTTATTTGCGTGTACAATTTCCAATTCTTTTATTTTTTCTTCTAGTTGGACTTCTTTTTAGGAACTGAATATGATATAATTTTTCTCCGTAATACTACTTTCCATGTTTCCCAGAGCAGTGATGCTGGTGACTTTGGAGAATCATTTATTTCAAGGAAGGATGTCCACTCTCTCTTGAAGTAGCTGTCAAATTCTGGATCTTTCAGGAGTGATGTATTAAAACGCCATCTAGTGGGGTGCTTCTGTATGGCGGGTGTGTTCCATGTGAGAGTTACCGGAGAATGGTCACTAATATTGATGGGATGAATTTTGGTTTCTATGATATTTGGTATGATTGAATTACTGGTTAGAAAGAAATCAATGCGTGAGTAGGTTTGGTGGACATTAGAATAGAACGTATACTCTCTGGCGAGACTGCGGGGCTTTCTACAGCGACAGTGAATTGGAAGTGTGGAACTGACGGATCCTTGTCCTTCACGCCACTGTCACATTTCCGGCGTCGCTGCCCTGAAACAACGCCGTTATAAACTTCAACACAATGTTGGCCCAGCTACAGACGGGTCTGTTGCTTGCTCTTCACATACCAGTCTCAAAGCTTTGCACCTCGCTTCCAACCCCAACGAGCCTCACTGAGTCCCGGCACCCTCACAGTATAAACACAACATACTTCATACAAACCATTTAATGCAGCGTGTCCGATGCCTCGCTGAAACCGCGGTGTTATTGTGTTGAACAGTGGTCTCTGGTGCTTTTGAAACTTCCAGCCATCTAGGAAATCAGCTCCTGAAGACGTCATCTTAGCTACAACTGCTACATATTATAGAAATGTTGATATGATACATCTGAGATTTATTCAAACGTACAGATTGTACGTATCTGTGGTTTGCAGAAACGTACAATTGATGCATTTTTTCCAGGCGACTGGGCTGCTGCAGCGCCTGACACTAGGACAGGGGTTCCCAAACTTTTTCAGCTCAAGACCCGAAAGAAAAGTTACAAAAACATCATGAATTGCCAAAGTAGCAGTAATTAAACCAGACTACACCATGATTCCCAAAGTGGTGGTCTCAGACCATGAAGCATGTTCAAAATAAAAGAGCCCCCTTACGCTCAATATCAGCTGCTGCTTCTACCAGCAGACAGAAATTCATCCAAAACCAAGACATTAACTGAAACTGAAGTCAAAGGGGATTCACAGAGAGGCTAAACAAACATCACACCTCACTTTTTGCACTCTGTTCAAATGAAGATAGCTGAGCTGCAGGGATGTCCATCACCCAGCAGCGGCTCATCCGTCAAACATGCCAGTTGTTCATTGGTGCGCTTAAATGTGAGTGTGTGATAGTAAACTGTAGTGGCAGTGCAAACATCTTTGCAGCAGAATACATGCGTTCAAGAGTACGATTTAAAAGTTTGACTTTGGTTTCTAGTGATGAGCCGAGAGCCGCTGAGTATTTTCCCAGTGGCAATTAACGTAGCTTTGACCGTTTTGATGTCAAATCCTTTAGTTATGAAAAAAAATACAAATCAGACTTCACCTGACATAACAAAGCTTTGGTTTATTACAAGCAATACAGTGAAGCAGTGAATGGGAGGGATGTAGGCATCACTATTCTAGGGGTGCTTTTAGTCATTTGCGCAGGTGGTTGTCGTTGGAGCGGCAGTGGTGGTTGTCGTTGGAGCGGCAGTGGTGGTTGTCGTTGGAGCGGCAGTGGTGGTTGTCGTTGGAGCGGCAGTGGTGGTTGTCGTTGGAGCGGCAGTGGTGGTTGTCGTTGGAGCGGCAGTGGTGGTTGTCGTTGGAGCGGCAGTGGTGGTTGTCGTTGGGCGGCAGTGGTGGTTGTCGTGGCGGCAGTGGTGGTTGTCGTTGGAGCGGCAGTGGTGGTTGTCGTGGTGGTTGTCGCTGGAGCGGCAGTGGTGGTTGTCGTTGGAGCGGCAGGTGGTCGTTGGAGCGGCGTTGGTGGTTGGCAGTGGTGGTGGTTGTCGTTGTCGTGGTGGGAGCGGCAGTGGTGGTTGTCGTTGGAGCGGCAGTGGTGGTTGTCGTTGGAGCGGCAGTGGTGGTTGTCGTTGGAGCGGCAGTGGTGGTTGTCGTTGGAGCGGCAGTGGTGGTTGTCGTTGGAGCGGGCAGTGGTTGTCGCTGGAGGAGCGCAGTGGTGGTTGTCGTTGGAGCGGCAGTGGTGGTTGTCGTTGGAGCGGCAGTGGTGGTTGTCGTTGGAGCGCAGTGGTGGTTGTCGTTGGAGCGGCAGTGGTGGTTGTCGTTGGAGCGGCAGTGGTGGTTGTCGTTGGAGCGGCAGTGGTGGTTGTCGTTGGAGCGGCAGTGGTGGTTGTCGTTGGAGCGGCAGTGGTGGTTGTCGTTGGAGCGGCAGTGGTGGTTGTCGTTGGAGCGGCAGTGGTGGTTGTCGTTGGAGCGGCAGTGGTGGTTGTCGTTGGAGCGGCAGTGGTGGTTGTCGTTGGAGCGGCAGTGGTGGTTGTCGTTGGAGCGGCAGTGGTGGTTGTCGTCGGAGCGGCAGTGGTGGTTGTCGTTGGAGCGGCAGTGGTGGTTGTCGTTGGAGCGCAGTGGTGGTTGTCGTTGGAGCGGCAGTGGTGGTTGTCGTTGGAGCGCAGTGGTGGTTGTCGTTGGAGCGGCAGTGGTGGTTGTCGTTGGAGCGGCAGTGGTGGTTGTCGTTGGAGCGGCAGTGGTGGTTGTCGTTGGAGCGGCAGTGGTGGTTGTCGTTGGAGCGGCAGTGGTGGTTGTCGTTGGAGCGGCAGTGGTGGTTGTCGTTGGAGCGCAGTGGTGGTTGTCGTTGGAGCGGCAGTGGTGGTTGTCGTTGGAGCGGCAGTGGTGGTTGTCGCAGTGGTGGTTGTCGTTGGAGCGGCAGTGGTGGTTGTCGTTGGAGCGGCAGTGGTGGTTGTCGTTGGAGCGGCAGTGGTGGTTGTCGTTGGAGCGGCAGTGGTGGTTGTCGTTGGAGCGGCAGTGGTGGTTGTCGTTGGAGCGGCAGTGGTGGTTGTCGTTGGAGCGGCAGTGGTGGTTGTCGTTGGAGCGGCAGTGGTGGTTGTCGTTGGAGCGGCAGTGGTGGTTGTCGTTGGAGCGGCAGTGGTGGTTGGGAGCGGCAGTGGTGGTTGTCGTTGGAGCGTGGTGGTTGTCGTTGGAGCGGCAGTGGTGGTTGTCGTTGGAGCGGCAGTGGTGGTTGTCGTTGGAGCGGCAGTGGTGGTTGTCGTTGGAGCGGCAGTGGTGGTTGTCGTTGGAGCGGCAGTGGTGGTTGTCGTTGGAGCGGCAGTGGTGGTTGTCGTTGGAGCGGCAGTGGTGGTTGTCGTTGGAGCGGCAGTGGTGGTTGTCGTTGGAGCGGCAGTGGTGGTTGTCGTTGGAGCGGCAGTGGTGGTTGTCGTTGGAGCGGCAGTGGTGGTTGTCGTTGGAGCGGCAGTGGTGGTTGTCGTTGGGCGGCAGTGGTGGTTGTCGTTGGAGCGGCAGTGGTGGTTGTCGTTGGAGCGGCAGTGGTGGTTGTCGTTGGAGCGGCAGTGGTGGTTGTCGTTGGAGCGGCAGTGGTGGTTGTCGTTGGAGCGGCAGTGGTGGTTGTCGTTGGAGCGGCAGTGGTGGTTGTCGTTGGAGCGGCAGTGGTGGTTGTCGTTGGAGCGGCAGTGGTGGTTGTCGTTGGAGCGGCAGTGGTGGTTGTCGTTGGAGCGGCAGTGGTGGTTGTCGTTGGAGCGGCAGTGGTGGTTGTCGTTGGAGCGGCAGTGGTGGTTGTCGTTGGAGCGGCAGTGGTGGTTGTCGTTGGAGCGGCAGTGGTGGTTGTCGTTGGAGCGGCAGTGGTGGTTGTCGTTGGAGCGGCAGTGGTGGTTGTCGTTGGAGCGGCAGTGGTGGTTGTCGTTGGAGCGGCCGTGGTGGTTGTCGTTGGAGCGGCAGTGGTGGTTGTCGCTGGAGCGGCCGTGGTGGTTGTCGTTGGAGCGGCCGTGGTGGTTGTCGTTGGAGCGGCCGTGGTGGTTGTCGTTGAGGTAGAACAGGATGGTGACGTGGTCGTCGGGGCGGCGGTTGTCGTTGAGGTAGCACAGGATGGTGACGTGGTCGTCGGGGCGGCGGTTGTCGTTGAGGTAGCACAGGATGGTGACGTGGTCGTCGGGGCGGCGGTTGTCGTTGAGGTAGCACAGGATGGTGACGTGGTTGTCGGGGCGGCGCTTGTAGTGGTAGCAGCACTGGTCTTGGTTGTCGTGCTAATGCTCGTCGTTGAGGTAGCACAGGATGGTGACGTGGTCGTCGGGGCATCGCTTGTAGTGGTAGCGGCACTGGTCTTGGTTGTCGTGCTAATGCTCGTCGTTGAGGTAACACAGGATGCTGATGTGGTGTGAGGAGCTGTGGTTTGGTCGCCAGTGTACGGTCCATCAGGAATTTCATCAAATCCCCACAACTCAAAGATTTGAGAGTCAGCAAACGTCACCTGCGTTGTTACTGCTGTTGTGCCTTCTTCATTACATGGAGTCGATGTCGGTCCTGGAATGAACTGTTCAAGAGAAACCTCCTCAAAGTCCCAAAGCGCCCACTGGTCTGGTTCTTTCACAGCTCTTGGGTGACGATCCCGCCCACTTTGAGTTACTGCACTGAAACAATCCACCAGCATCGTTGACATTTCCCCAGTGGAGTCAAAATACGTCACTTCAAAGATGGAATCCTGCAAAACATTCAGGTATTAGCTCTCACCCCGAAATTTAGAAAGAAAATTATTTTGTTGTTGTAGTAGTATTAGGCCTTCCTTACCGTGTTTGCTGGTGTTGATATCTGCACCAACACTGCATCTGGGGTTGTTGTTGTGAGCGCCCTCCCAACTACACCATCTTTACCCAGAGCTTTTACCCTCTTCAGTCTTGTTCCAAGAGGCAGTTTCACAGTGAGATCTGTTGTTCTGCAAGTCACTAACGGCGGCGCCAGTTGTAGTGACGTTGCAGGATTCTCGCAAGTGGCCACACCCATCACGTTCGCCTGCAGCAGATGGTCGAAGTAACGCAGTTTCAACTGGCGAAACCACGTTCCATTTGAAATCTGGAGAAATAAAACAAAAATTGTCACTATTTAATCTTGATTAATGGATTCATATTTTGTCTATTTGGTGTCAAATGGTGAAGAAGGGCCTTCCCAGTTTCCCAGAGTAGCAGTGACTCAAATACCTGTTTAAAAAGGTTTTGTTCCAAATCAAAAACCCAGAAGATGTTTAGTTTAATATCACAAAAAGACAAGAAAAACAGCCATTATTCACTTTTGTGAAACTGTAACCAGTAAACTGTCATACTACTATGTCAAGGAAGTTTTTCTCGCGCTGTCGCCAAGTGCTTGCTCATGGTGGGATTTGTTGGGTCTCTAAATATTATAAAGAGTTCGGTCTAGACCTGCTCTATAGGAAAAGTGCAATGAGATAGCTTCTGTTATGATTTGGTGCTACATAAATAAAATTAAATTTTTGCTTAATATAATAAAGACTTGATTAATCGATTGTCAAAATATTTGCCAACCGTTTGTCGATCAACTGATCGTTTCAGCTCTACATCTTTTAAACTCCCAACTCAGGTTATTATTCTCATTTATGGGAAACTAATGTATGCACGGTTGTAACTAATGATTATTCTCATTAGATTTGCTGATTATATTCTAAATGAATCCTTGTGTATAAACTAGTGAAAACTGTTAGAATTTCCCAAAGCTCAAGGTGACGTCTGCCAATGTTTGTTTTGTCCAAAACTCAAAGACATTTAGTTTCCAGCGATTTAAGTGAGAAAAGCAGAAAAGGAAACATTTACCCATAATGCCATGGGGCAGCTGGTATAAGGCAGCTTCAGCAGCAGCCACGGCCCGAAGGTACGGACAGAACCACGACAGCCGTCCGGCAGCGACAGCGACCTGCTCCCATCTGTAGAGACACATGAGGCGTCAGACAGCAGCCAGCCCTGCGGGGGGCGCTGGGACACAACACTCATTCAAGCTCTCTGTCCGAGGCCTTCATGTCTGTTGGGACCAAACTTCCAGGAGACATCGGCCTGCTGGGGCTCAACTACAGTTTCCCTTTCACCATTTTCATAGTTGAGGGAATCTATAAAACACGTCTTTTGTTGAATAAATGCACTAAAGCTTGAAGAACAGCCAGTGTTACAGATTCCTCCAGGTGTGGCATTATGATGAGATAATGAGAGACAATAAGAGAGGTACAGTTTGTTTCTCCTCTACAGAGAAGTAGGCTTTCACATCTGAACTATAAAACTCTCAAAATTCAACAGCACCTCAACCAACAAGGAAACGCCTGTAGCCTTTATAAGAGACAAGAGAGGAAACGAGACAGAGCTCCAGCTTGGAAACAACAAGTGTGAAACCAGCTGGAGGCCAAATCAAACTCACCTTCCAGGCGTAGATCCGAGTGTCGGATGAGCGACAGGCGAACAGACAGCGCGCCGCCGCTGCAGCGGTACTGAGGCCGGCCGAAGTCTGCCGCCTGTCCGTCAGCGAGCTCCGACCCTGAAACAGCAGAGACAAGAGGAAGGGCTCAGACAGCAGCTGCTGCTCCACAGACTACCGCTGCAGCAGGACGACAGTGCAGCTGGCCCACATAACGGCTCCACGGGGCCCTGAAGCCTCTTTAACTAGCCCCACCGGTTTCTAAAGGTCTGACATGTTGTCCGTGTGCACCTGAGTCCAGTCCTCCTCCCCGTTAGAGAGAGAGGACTTCCACAGGACTGCAATACAAGACATCAATTCAATTCTACAGAAAAGACAAACCCACAGTATTTCGATATGAAACCCACGTTAAAACTGTTCTTACACTATTATCTGATTCACGAAGCGCTTTTACTCAACATGTCAGGGAGTCAGAGCTCCAGCTTTCTTCTCTGAAGCAGCAGAGATGTTTGATGCATTATCTGTAACAATTAAAAACTACATTTCTATCTTCCCACTGATCACAGCGCGAGTCACCGCGATGTGACCTGAACCAGGTGGACTTTTACCTTTCAGAAACTTCCAGACCGGCACCGGGAAAAGTCTTCCCGGCTCCGGGTCTCCACCGGCGGCTCAGAGTCCGAGAACAGCGCCTTCAGACCGGCCAAACCTCCGTCTGCGTCCCTGTGCGGCTCCTCTGCCGTGTTGATCTGGGCTAAAGCCACCAAACTGATCCAAACCCAGGCCATCATCGTCCGTTCGGGAGCTGCCGACCCGGTCTACTCCGCTTCTCTCTGCCCGCCGAGCGCGACCGAAGAGCGGCTGGAAGCTGCTGGAAGCCGGTGAAAGCCGCCGCCACACCTGAGCCTGAAAAAAGCTCCCGACACCTGGATTCACCTGGTAATTCGAGAGTTGGAACCGGAAGTTGAACCGCTGATTAGCACGCATGGGTCTAAACTCAAACAGGTGAAAATAAAAAACAAGAAATCAGTTTTTGTTTTTGATTCATGTAATTTATTTTGCTTTCCATTTATTTGGTGTGATTTTAATCATAATGCGAGTACAACGAAATAATACATAGTATTTGAAAGCTGAATAAATTGCTGCAACAGGCTACTAATGCAGTAATCATAAATCACATCCTTTTAGAGAGAGACTTGATACTTTATCATTTCATAATGCTGTATTTCCTGAAACAGAGCTCTGTGATTACAGCCGTAACGCTGACTGATGTCAGTTAAAGCTTCTTTAAATGGGAAATTAACTGTAAATATAGAAATCAAGTGTTGTTTTTGTTTGTTTGTTTGTTTGTTTGGAGGTGGCAGAAGTGTTTTCAGTCCTCAGTCCATTTTATGCATCTTCCTACTTCCACTCCGCCACATCTCAGAGGCAAATACTGGACTTTTTACTGCGTTTGTCTGACAGCTTTAGTTACTCTGCAGTCTAAAGTGAAGTAAAGGATCTAAATACTTCTTCCACAACTGGAAAATAACAACACACCAGACAGACAAACTCTGATTTAAAAAGATTCACCTAAATTTGGATTGAAATTGCGAAATTAATTAAAAGCTGAAAATACCGAAAAATTCCCGACGGAAACAAAGTGAACAAAAGTTACAATCAATATAATCAAGTTCCCACAGGACAAATAATGTAGAGATTTAAACTGTGAGCATGTTTGTCAACACATCAACTCGGCCTAATAAAAGCATTTTCTAAATTGTTCATTTAAATCAGAAATAAATAAATAAGTCAGATGAAACACTGTGAAGCTACAGATGCTAAGCTAACTCATGATGCAGACTGTGCTAGCTGTAGCGTCAGCGCGTCACGCTGTCCTCCACGGTGGCGGGGTCCAGGTAGACGTACGGCAGCGTCAGGCCGACGTTCCTCGCTGTGATGTCACAGCTGAGACGTTTCAGGTCGCTACGGAAATGGGCGCCATCTCCATGGGAACGCTCTCTGTGAAGAGCTGCTGAGCTGAGCCGCCCAGACGAACCTGAAAGGAACATTAACAACTCATTGATCCAAAAATAAGTTGCAGAAGAAAAATCAGCAGCAGCTTTTTGTGTGTTTGTCCACCAATTCTGACCGTAAATGGTTCACAATCTTATTACAATATTATTTTATAATTATATCCATGAGCCAATCGGTGATTGTTTGGACAATATAAGTTACATGTATATCTATTTACATAAAGCCCTGGAAAGAGCTAGTAAGTGGACCTTGAGTTAAGATTTCAGTTATACTTAAAGAGCCTCATTATCTTCAGCTGAAGTCATTTTTCCACAGAACGAGGACTGTGGATTTTGTCATCCGTCTCTTACAGCAGTGGTTCCCAACCTGGGGGTCGGATCTCAATGGATCCCAATGGATCCCAAAATACATTTTTGGGGTAACAAGATGATTAAAGGTATAATAAAGAAAATTATACATTTCTGTTGCACAAAATTCTGCTTTTTTCTTGTGAATTGTAGGACACTTTTCCTTCTTCAGACTGCTCAGAAACTTTCAAATAAAACAATCTGAGAAGGAAAAATCACTTCTTGGTCAAACACAGATCCGGTGACGGTCCGCTGGTTGTGGGCAGCATAATGGAGCAGGGCAGCACGGGTCTCCCTCCAAATCTTGCAACTTGTGGCAGATACACAACGGCCTCCAGGTCCTGGGTTGCCCTTTCTGACTGACCATTAGTTTGGGGATGAAAACCTGATGAATGGCTTACTGTGGCACCCGGGGCTTGTCAGAAGGCTTTCCACACTTGTGAGACAAACTTGGGATCCCGGTTGGAGACGATAGAGGGCTATCCCATGCAGGCGGAAAACCTGATGGACCACCTGATGTCCATCTCCACCACAAACTGCCGGGAGGAGTCCTGTTGAGTGAAGATGGGCGCTGAAGAAAAGAGTTCCTTGACCCTGATGAATGCGAGGTCCACCTCCGGGGTCCAAGTATATGGACCCGATGGGGAAGTGAGTCTGGTTCAGAATCAGAATCAGAATCAGAAATACTTTATTGATCCCCGAAGAGAAACTCTTTGTTACAGTAGCTTGCCTTTACGTCAGTGCACACAGGAGAAAGTACTAGCAAAAAATATGATACAATACACTATAAAACAGGTCAGAACATAAATTAAGTATCAGGTCGGTATAAGTATAAGATAAACTAAGTGTGAAGTACCAAGTGGGTTTACCGGTTGATGATGATAATACAGTATAATAATACAATGTAAAAAAATAAGTAATAAGTAATAAGCAGAGGTGCAGTACTGTCAAGTTAAGTGAAGCTTATTGGGATTATTAAGATATTGTACAGCAGTAATGGAGGTATATAATATCAATGTCAATAAATAGGAAAAACTAACATGGGAAAAACTAATATTGCACGGGAGTAGTACACAGAATATTGCACAGTTATTCAAGTACGGCAGAGATGTAATGATCAATGTCCAGTTTAGTGACCTAGGGTCATACAGACTGACACCCAGAGGGAGGAGTTAAAGAGTTTGATGGCCACAGGCAGGAATGACTTCCTGTGGCGCTCTGTGGTGCTTTTTGGGGGGATGAGTCTTCCGCTGAAGGTGCTCCTTTGTTTGACCAGCACGTCATGGAGCGGGTGGGAGACACTGTCCAAGATGGCGTGTAGTTTAGCCAGCATCCTCCTCTCTGACACCACTGCCAGAGAGTCCAGCTCCACCCCCACAATGTCACCGGCCTTACGGATCAGTTTGTTGAGTCTGTTGGCGTCCGCTACCCTCAGCCTGCTGCCCCAGCATGCAACAGCATACAGGATAGCACTGGCCACCACAGACTCATAAAACATCCTCAGCATTGTCCGGCAGATGTTGAAAGACCTCAGCCTCCTCAGAAAATTGAGGCAACTCTGGCCCTTCCTGTAAACAGCCTGAGTGTTCTTGGTCCAGTCCAGTTTGTTATCCAAGTGTACTCCCAGGTACTTGTAGTCCTCCACAATGTCCACACTGACCCACTGGATAGAAACCGGGGTCGCTGGTGCCATGGCCCTCCGTAGATCCACAATCAGCTCCTTAGACTTTGTCGCATTGAGCTGCAGATGGTTCTGCTCGCACCATGAAACAAAGTTCCCCACCACAGCCCTGTACTCAGTCTCCTCACCACCGCTGATACATCCCACCACAGCAGAGTCATCAGAAAACTTCTGAAGGTGGCAGGACTCTGTGTGGTGGCTGAAGTCCGTGGTGTAGATGGTGAAGAGGAAGGGAGAGAGGACAGTCCCCTGAGGGGCCCCAGTGTTGCTGACCACGCTGTCCGACACACAGTGCTGCAGGCGCACGTGCTGTGGTCTGCCAGTCAGGTAGTCCACAATCCAGGACACAAGGGGGGCGTCCACCTGCATCGCTGCCAGCTTCTCCCCCAGCAGGGCAGGCCGGATGGTGTTGAAAGCACTGGAGAATTCAAAAAACATGATCCTCACTGTGCTTGCCGGCCTGTCCAGGTAGGTGTGGATGCGGTTAAGCAGGAAGATGATGGCGTCCTCAACTCCCAGCCGGGGCTGGTAGATGAACTGAAGGGGGTCCAGGAGGGGTCTGACCATGGGCCGCAGCTGTTCCAGCACTAGTCTCTCCAGGGTCTTCATTATGTGGGAGGTCAGTGCCACCGGTCTGTAGTCCTTGGAGCCACTGGGACGCGGCGTCTTCGGCACAGAAACGAGGCAAGATGTCTTCCACAGAACAGGGACCCTTTGAAGACTCAGGCTCAGGTTGAAGACATGTTGAAGGACTCCACATAGCTGGGGGGCAGAGACTTTTAGCACCCCGGGGCTAACGCTATCGGGGCCTGCAGCCTTGTTTGAGTGGAGCTTCATCAGCTGTAGCCGGTGTGTCGAATCTGTTAAAGAACAGATTCAGTTCGTTGGCCCTGTCCAAGCTGCCTTCAACTCCTCTGCCGCCTGTCGGTCTGAAGCCAGTGATGGTCTTCATGCCGCTCCAGACCTCCCTCATGCTGTTCTGCTGGAGTTTCCGCTCCAGCTTCCTCCTGTACTTCTCCTTGGCCTCCCTGATTTTCACCTTCAGGTCGGCCTGGATTGCCCTCACCTCCTCCCTATTACCATCAGTAAAGGCCCTCCTCTTGGCATTCAGAATTTCCTTGATGTACTTTGTTACCCACGGTTTGTTATTTGGATAACAATGGACCATCTTGGTTGGGACATTGCAGTCCACACAGAAGTTAATGTAGCCAGTGATGCACTCAGTGAGCCCATCAATGTCCTCTCCATGAGGCTCGCAGAGTGCATCCCAGTTTGTCACCTCAAAACATTCCTGCAGTGTCTCATAGGCCTCCCCCGACCATCTCCTCACTGTCCTTGTGGTCGCGGGCTGCCTTTTAACCAGAGGCACATAGCAGGGTTTAAGGTAAACCAGGTTGTGGTCTGACCTACCCAGAGGGGGGAGGGGGGAAGAGCTGTATGCGTCCTTAACGTTAGCATACAGCAGGTCCAGTGTCCTCTCCTCTCTAGTAGGACAGCTCACATACTGGGTGAATTTAGTCAGTGTTGAAACACTGACATGGTTGAAGTCACCCGAGATTAATATGAGTGCACTCAGGTGGTGAGTCTGGAGTTGCGCTATGGCGGTGTGAATGGCGTTGCACGCCGATGCCGGGTTAGCAGAGGGGGGATGTAAACAGCCACAACAATGGCATGTGAAAATTCACGTGGCAGATAATATGGCCAGAGACCCACAGCTAACAGTTCAATGTCCGGGCTACAGATACTCTGCTTCATAGTAATGTGACCAGGGTTACACCATCTGTTGTTGACCAGAACAGCAAGCCCACCGCCTTTCCGCTTACCGCTTACCGCTCCCGGTGTGATCCCTGTCGGCCTGAACAGTCTGAAAGCCGTCGATGGAAACGTTATGATCCGGGATATCCTGGTGTAGCCATGTCTCTGAGAAGCACATCAAACTATACTCACGGAACTCCGTCTGACTCCGGGCTAACGCCGTTAGCTCGTCCATTTTATTCGCCAGTGATCTCACGTTGCCCATGATGAGAGAAGGCAGACACGGCTTAAATCTGTTATTCTTAAGTCTCTTTTGTCTGGACCCCTCTCTCTTCCCTCGCCGCTTCGTTCCACCTCTGCACCCTCGGTGTGTCCTCCTCCAGATCTCAGTGGGGACATCAGTTGTCCTGGGCGCCATGCCGCTCAGCTTCAGCGCGATCTGCAGCGGTGCCCCGACCGAGTAGCAGAAGAAGAAGTTCCACGGCGAAAAAAAGTACCAAAACACTTTCTACTCCCATTTTCGTAAAGCGCGTAGTTTAAATTACACTTACACACAAGTTACCCAACTTTGGAAGAAAAAGTTGGAAAAAGTAAGACGACGAGACAGAGCTACGGAAACAGGCAGCATGCGGGCTGGCGCATGCGCACTATAAGTGCTATATATGGTTAGGAGTGCTTCAACCCTACTGTAGTTGCGGATGAAGCAACGGTAGAAATTAGCGAAACCCAGGAACACTTGCAGTTGCTTGCGGGTGGTTGGCTTGGACTACTCAGTCACAGCTCTAATCTGTTCCAGGTCTGTCCTCACCTGCCTGCTCTCGATGATGTAGCCCAGGAACATCATGGAGCTGGCATGGAACTCACACTTCTCAACCTTGACCTGGAGCAACCTCTGACGGACGTGAAGTACATGTCTGACTGTGAGAGAAGATCAGGATATCATATCTACTGTGTGGTAGGCATTCCTGAGGTCGAGTTTGGTAAAGATGGTGGCTCCTCCTAGAGGCTCAAAGGCAGCATTAACCAAGGGCAGAGGATATTTATTCTTCACCGTGATGTTGTTCAGACCTCGATAGTCGATGCAGGGCCAAAGGGATTTATCCTTTTTGGCCACAAAGAAAAGCCTGCACCAACAGGAGAGGACGAGGAGCGAATGATGCCTGCTGCCAGAGACTCAAGGATGTTTTTCTTCACAGCCTCCCTCTCAGGACGAGACAGGTAATACAACCTGGAAGCAGATCGATGGTGCAGTCGTAGGGGCGATGAGGTGGTAAGGAAAGGGCCAAATCCTTCGGGAAAACCTCACCCAAGTCGTGGCACACTGCAGGGATGGAAGTCATGTCGGGAGGGTCTGAAGCTGGGGTTTTGGTGCCATCTGTTGATGGGAGTGCAGAATACAGGCATGTAGAGCGGCAGAACGTATTCCAGCTGATGATCTTTCCGGCCGACCAGTCGATGTGTGGGTTATGGAGACGAAGGCCCGTTCTTATATATTGTATTTTAAATGTCTCCCTGTGCTGCTGGATTATTTCGGGTGGCTGCCGAATGCTCCTGTGGGTCTGCAGCGTCCTCCTCCGGCCTGCAGGGGGAGGTGGTCCACCGTGCACGGCCTCGCCACCGTCTACCTGCTCAGCAAGAAACCTGCAGACTTCGTACGAACACACACACACAACACATCATGGAGGAACTTAACACACCAACATGAATTATGTAACCATGAATTTAGTCCCAACTCTGCCTTTATTTAGCCATGCTGTCTGTCTGTCTCTCTGTCTGTCTGTCTGTCTGTCTGTCTCTCTCTCTGTCTGTCTGTCTCTCTGTCTGTCTGTCTGTCTGTCTGTCAATTCAGTTCAGCTTTATGTGCATCATGGGAAACAGATGTTAACATTGCCAAAGCATGTGTAAAATAAAAACATACATAAACAGAAGAAATGCGATATTAAAATATATACAGATAATTAAGACAGACAGACACTCAGTCGTAGTGGATGTCACGCAAGGGAGCAGGGAACACAAGGAATAGGACCCAAATGCAGACGAGGGGCAGAGAAGATGCAGTTCAATAATTTATTACGGGAAAGGCTTACATGGATAGTCTGGCAGGCAGAGGTCCAAATCGGGAAGGCAGTCCAGCTGCTCGTCTTCGTCGCTTTGTGTTGAAGTTGTTCCACAAATCCTAGAATTGATTTTGATTAATGGCGTTTTCAATAT
Organism: Siniperca chuatsi; assembly: GCF_020085105.1. Lineage (NCBI taxonomy): Eukaryota > Metazoa > Chordata > Actinopteri > Centrarchiformes > Sinipercidae > Siniperca > Siniperca chuatsi. The sequence goes on from NC_058059.1 coordinate 501,960, forward strand.
CTTCAGGTTTCTTGTGGGTACAATTTTGTTTTTTGTTCCTGATTGTACATTTATATTTGCTTAAAATGTCATTGTACCTAATGCATAAGGCAGGGTTGTTTGGTTGGTGATGTTTTTCATTTGCCATCTTTCTCAGGTCTTTTCTGACGGTCTTGCATGCCTAGTCAAACCATTTGTCGGCGTTTTGCTTTTTAATAGGCTTCCGTTTTTGTTTTTAAGGTCATCTTTAATACCTGCCTCATGAAATATCATATTGATATCATTTATACCATCTCTCCAGAAGTAAAACCACAGCACACACGAGGAGAGGAAAACACTACAAAATAAAAAAGGAAACAGGACCAAACCCCAAAACTTTGACACACTTAGGTTGTGGCATGTTGATATGTATTGATCAGCAGGATCCTGTCTCCGTCTCCACGGAGTATTTTTAACGTTGAGCTCTTTGAAATCTGAGATCAGAGAGTTGAACTTGTTAAATTAAACATTCCTTATTTCAATGAATGTTGAACACTGTAGGAGGAAGATCTCTGTCTCACCTCACCTGTCCAACAGTGACCACATGTTCTGCCTGTGTCTTCCTGTCTGGATGTCCAGTCTGTGGACACTGAGCCTGTACTTGGTCAGGATCTGTCTCTGCTTCCTGTCTCTGACAGCAGAGAGATTCTGCCAGTCCGTCGTCTCTTCAGGTCCAGATAACTTTCGGATCTGCGTTGGCTTTTAGTTTCTGTCCAGTGTTCCAGATTCAGGTTTCTTTACATTGTGTTATCATTTGGTTTCCTCTGATTGGTGTTTGGAAAGCAGTGCTGCTGTGAGACTGGTCAGAGTGTCTGAGGGGGGGCAGTGAGTCTCAGCACCAGCTGACATAGGGGACTCTGTTCTGGGCTCAGCTCTTGGACAACATGTGAGCGCTCTCTGTTGAATGTTAATTATCAGCGGGTCTTTGCCTGATTCTGCTCCACATGCATCTGTTGGTGTTTTTCTGTGTAAAATGTATCTGCAGAGTTCTGCATGTAGAGACTCTGCTGGATGTTTGTCCCGGCGGGTAAAGCTCTGGTGACTGAGTGGACCCCAGACTCACCACCAGACAGTGGGCAGTGGGCCAGACGACTCTATCAGATATTTTAAGCCAAATTATAATTGGAATTTGAAGATTTTAGAATTTTCTCTTGATTGCATTTAGAGCTTTTTCTTTTAGTGCGTTCACGGCCATGTTGAAACTCCCTGATGCTGTTATGGTTATACCCAGGTAGGTATAACTCGTACTGTGTTCAATGATATGATTATTAATGGTAAACTGGTATTTGTTCTCCTGGCATCTGGAAAAATCATGACACTAGTTTTCTTCATATTTCCTGCCAGGGCCCAGGTCTGATAGCACTTTCCTACTATGTCCAGCTGTTGCTGTCGTCCTTGTTCAGTTGGAGACAGCAGAACAAGGTCATCAGCATAAAGCAGAGACTTCACCTCTATATCGAGGAGGGAGAGGCCAGGAGCAGCACACTGATCCAGCTGTACAGCAAGTTCATTTATATACACATTAAATAAAGTCGGGCTTCAGTTGCAGCCCTGACGAACACCTCTTCTCTGGCTGAAGGATTCAGTTTGTGTGTCTCCAACTTTTACAGCACACCTATTTTCCAAATACACTGATTTAACCAGATCATACATTTTGCCCCCTATAAAACAATGTAGAAGTCTGTGATAGAGCCCTTCATGCCAAACAGAGTTGAAAGCTTTCTTGAAGTCACTAAAACAAGCGAATATCTACCATTTCCTGTTTGGTGTCCATGTTTGTTGATTAAAGTGTGAAGGGTGTACACATGGTCGGTGGTGCGGTGTTTTGGGAGGAAGCCAATTAGATTTTTACTCAGGATGGAGTCTTCAAGGAAATCTAGTTTTCTTTTATTCAGGATACGACAGAACAGTTTACCTGCTGACACAGACGCCTCGGTAGTTACAGGCTCTGATTGGTCGGTGGTTACAGGCTCTGATTGGTCGGTGGTTACAGGCTCTGATTGGTCGGTGGTTACAGGCTCTGATTGGTCGGTGGTTACAGGCTCTGATTGGTCGGTGGTTACAGGCTCTGATTGGTCCCCCCTCTGATGAACGGGGGAAACGAGCCCTTTGCACCAGATGTCGGGAAAACATCCTGACTGTAGTACGATATTGAACAGCTTCAGCACGGCGCCCTGCATCTCTGGGGTGCTGCGTTTCAGCATTTCGTTTTTAACGCAGTCCGGACCACAAGCTTTCCCTGGCCGGAGAGACTCTGTCTGTGTGGTCAGTTCTGTCCAAGTAATTGGGAAATGAAGGGGGTTTTGGTTGCCTTTAATTGTTTCTTCTAATGTTTGCAGTTTTTCTCTTATAATACATTGATCTGAAGTAATCAGATTTATTGGCATGTCTTTGCACAGATGTGCTCTCCAGATGTCACCGTGTTGGATGGGCAGAGCTCGTTGCTGCTTTGTGTTGAAGTTGTTCCACAGATTCCAGAACTGATTTTGATTAATAGCGTTTTCAATACCTTCAAGTTTCTTGTGGCTATAATTTAGTTTTTTGTTCCTGATTGTACGTTTATATTTGTTGCCCTGTGGGTCGATGACATCAGGTTCAATTCCTGTTCGTCCATTCAGATCTCCAGTTAGAAGCACGTTTCCCGGGGCCTGGAAACAGGCGATTTCTGAGTGAAGAGTTTCAAAAATGTCTTCTTCGAAATAAGGAGAATCTACTGGGAGTTTATAAATAGCACAGAGATATAGGTCTCTATCAGTTATGCCTAGACTTTGATCTAATCTTAACCAAATGTGTGATTTACTCAGTTTAACTGGTGAGATCTCACGGCATGTGTATGTTTTTTAATTTTATAGAGGGCACCATGACTTCATTATATCCTGGATCCTCCATTTTGACACCATGTTTCTGTTAACACAATTACATCAGCATCCTTGACAGGGTCTCCACTGGGTTAAGCAGTGGAGACCCTGAATATTCCAGCAGTTTATATGAAATGAACGCATTTCAACAATCAAAATGAACCTGTGACAAATATAAAAACACTTACAACTATCAATACATTTACAATGCTCAATAATAATTTTACATGGAGGCGTGTACTATTTTCACTAATATTATCATTGTACAGACTACTGCTATTGCTATCGTTCTTTTCTGATTTAAATGAACAATTTAGAAAATGCTTTTATTAGGCCGAGTTGAAGTGTTGACAAACATGCTCACAGTTTAAATCTCTACATTATTTGTCCTGTGGGAACTTGATTATATTGATTGTAACTTTTGTTCACTTTGTTTCCGTCGGGATTTTTTCAGTATTTTCAGCTTTTAATTAATTTCGCAATTTCAATCCAAATTTAGGCGAATCTTTTTAAATCAGAGTTTGTCTCTGTGGCGTGTTTTTATTTTCCAGTTGTGGAAGAAGTATTTAGATCCTTCACTTTAGACTGCAGAGTAACTAAAGCTGTCAGACAAACGCAGCGCAGTGGAAATAGGAAGATGCATAAAATGGACTGAGGACTGAAAACACTTCTGCCACCTCCAAACAAACAAACAAACAAACAAACAAACAAAAACAACACTTGATTTCTATATTTACAGTTAATTTCCCATTTAAAGAAGCTTTAACTGAATCAGTCAGCGTTACGGCTGTAATCACAGAGCTCTGTTTCAGGAAATACAGCATTATGAAATGATAAAGTATCAAGTCTCTCTCTAAAAGGATGTGATTTATGATTACTGCATTAGTAGCCTGTTGCAGCAATTTATTCAGCATTTCAAATACTATGTCTTATTTCGTTGTACTCGCATTGTGATTAAAATCACACCAAATAAATGGAAAGCAAAATAAATTACATGAATCAAAAACAAAAACTGATTTCTTGTTTTTTATTTTCACCTGTTTGAGTTTAGACCCACGCGTGCTAATCAGCGGTTCAACTTCCGGTTCCAACTCTCGAATTACCAGGTGAATCCAGGTGTCGGGAGCTTTTTTCAGTCTCAGGTGTGGCGGCGGCTTTCACCGGCTTCCACCAGCTTCCAGCCGCTCTTCGGTCGCGCTCGGCGGGCAGAGAGAAGCGGAGTAGACCGGGTCGGCAGCTCCCGAACGGACGATGATGGCCTGGGTTTGGATCAGTTTGGTGGCTTTAGCCCAGATCAACACGGCAGAGGAGCCGCACAGGGACGCAGACGGAGGTTTGGCCGGTCTGAAGGCGCTGTTCTCGGACTCTGAGCCGCCGGTGGAGACCCGGAGCCGGGAAGACTTTTCCCGGTGCCGGTCTGGAAGTTTCTGAAAGGTAAAAGTCCACCTGGTTCAGGTCACATCGCGGTGACTCGCGCTGTGATCAGTGGGAAGATAGAAATGTAGTTTTTAATTGTTACAGATAATGCATCAAACATCTCTGCTGCTTCAGAGAAGAAAGCTGGAGCTCTGACTCCCTGACATGTTGAGTAAAAGCGCTTCGTGAATCAGATAATAGTGTAAGAACAGTTTTAACGTGGGTTTCATATCGAAATACTGTGGGTTTGTCTTTTCTGTAGACTTGAATTGATGTCTTGTATTGCAGTCCTGTGGAAGTCCTCCTCTAACGGGGAGGAGGACTGGACTCAGGTGCACACGGACAACATGTCAGACCTTTAGAAACCGGTGGGGCTAGTTAAAGAGGCTTCAGGGCCCCGTGGAGCCGTTATGTGGGCCAGCTGCACTGTCGTCCTGCTGCAGCGGTAGTCTGTGGAGCAGCAGCTGCTGTCTGAGCCCTTCCTCTTGTCTCTGCTGTTTCAGGGTCGGAGCTCGCTGACGGACAGGCGGCAGACTTCGGCCGGCCTCAGTACCGCTGCAGCGGCGGCGCGCTGTCTGTTCGCCTGTCGCTCATCCGACACTCGGATCTACGCCTGGAAGGTGAGTTTGATTTGGCCTCCAGCTGGTTTCACACTCTTGTTGTTTCCAAGCTGGAGCTCTGTCTCGTTTCCTCTCTTGTCTCTTATAAAGGCTACAGGCGTTTCCTTGTTGGTTGAGGTGCTGTTGAATTTTGAGTTTTATAGTTCAGATGTGAAAGCCTACTTCTCTGTAGAGCAGAAACAAACTGTACCTCTCTTATTGTCTCTCATTATCTCATCATAATGCCACACCTGGAGGAATCTGTAACACTGGCTGTTCTTCAAGCTTTAGTGCATTTATTCAACAAAAGACGTGTTTTATAGATTCCCTCAACTATGAAAATGGTGAAAGGGAAACTGTAGTTGAGCCCCAGCAGGCCGATGTCTCCTGGAAGTTTGGTCCCAACAGACATGAAGGCCTCGGACAGAGAGCTTGAATGAGTGTTGTGTCCCAGCGCCCCCCGCAGGGCTGGCTGCTGTCTGACGCCTCATGTGTCTCTACAGATGGGAGCAGGTCGCTGTCGCTGCCGGACGGCTGTCGTGGTTCTGTCCGTACCTTCGGGCCGTGGCTGCTGCTGAAGCTGCCTTATACCAGCTGCCCCATGGCATTATGGGTAAAAGATGTTTCCTTTTCTGCTTTTCTCACTTAAATCATTGGAAACTAAATGTCTTTTTTTGTTTTGGACAAAACAAAAAGACATTGGCAGACGTCACCTTGAGCTTTGGGAAATTCTAACAGACACTATTCACTAGTTTATACACAAGGATTCATTTAGAATATAATCAGCAAATCTAATGAGAATAATCATTAGTTACAGCCGTGCATACATTAGTTTCCCATAAATGAGAATAATAACCTGAGTTAGGAGTTTAAAAGATGTAGAGCTGAAATTATCAGTTGATAATCGATCAGTTGATCGACAAACGGTTGGCAAATATCTTGACAATCGATTAATCAAGTCTTTATTATATTAAGCAAAAATTGATTTTTATTTATGTAGCGCCAAATCATAACAGAAGCTATCTCATTGCACTTTTCCTATAGAGCAGGTCTAGACCGAACTCTTTATAATATTTAGAGACCCAACAAATCCCACCATGAGCAAGCACTTGGCGACAGCGGCGAGGAAAAACTAATCAAGATTAAATGGTGACAGTTTTTGTTTTATTTCTCCAGATTTCAAATGGAACGTGGTTTCGCCAGCTGAAACTGCGTTACTTCGACCATCTGCTGCAGGCGAACGTGATGGGTGTGGCCGTCTGCGAGAATCCTGCAACGTCACTACAACTGGCGCCGCCGTTAGTGACTTGCAGAACAACAGATCTCACTGTGAAACTGCCTCTTGGAACAAGACTGAAGAGGGTAAAAGCTCTGGGTAAAGATGGTGTAGTTGGGAGGGCGCTCACAACAACAACCCCAGATGCAGTGTTGGTGCAGATATCAACGCCAGCAAACACGGTAAGGAAGGCCTAATACTACTACTACAACAAAATAATTTTTCTCTTTAAATTTCGGGGTGAGAGCTAATACCTGAATGTTTTGCAGGATTCCATCTTTGAAGTGACGTATTTTGACTCCACTGGGGAAATGTCAACGATGCTGGCGGATTGTTTCAGTGCAGTAACTCAAAGTGGGCGGGATCGTCACCCAAGAGCTCTGAAAGAACCAGACCAGTGGGAGCTTTGGGACTTTGAGGAGGTTTCTCTTGAACAGTTCATTCCAGGACCGACAGCGACTCCATGTAATGAAGAAGGCACGACAGCAGTAACAACGCAGGTGACGTTTGCTGACTCTCAAATCTTTGAGTTGTGGGGATTTGATGAAATTCCTGATGGACCGTACACTGGTGACCAAACCACAGCTCCTCACACCACATCAGCATCCTGTGTTACCTCAACGACGAGCATTAGCACGACAACCAAGACCAGTGCTGCTACCACTACAAGCGCTGCCCCGACGACCACGTCACCATCCTGTGCTACCTCAACGACGAGCATTAGCACGACAACCAAGACCAGTGCTGCTACCACTACAAGCGCTGCCCCGACAACCACGTCACCATCCTGTGCTGCAACAACCACCACTGCCGCCCCAACAACTGCCGTCCCAACAACAACAACAACAACAACCACCACCACCACTGCTGCCCCAACCACCACCACCACCACTGCTGCCCCAACCACCACCACCACCACCACTGCTGCCCCAACCACCACCACCACCACTGCTGCCCCAACCACCACCACCACCACTGCTGCCCCAACCACCACCACCACCGCCGCTCCAACAACAACCACCACCACCGCCGCTCCAACAACAACCACCACCACCGCCGCTCCAACAACAACAACCACCACCACCGCCGCTCCAACAACCACCACCACCGCAACAACAACCACCACCACCACCGCCGCTCCAACAACAACAACAACCACCACCACCGCCGCTCCAACAACAACAACCACCACCACCGCCGCTCCAACAACAACAACCACCACCACCGCGCTCCAACAACAACAACCACCACCACCGCCGCTCCAACAACAACAACCACCACCGCGCCGCAACAACCACCACCACCACCACCGCCGCTCCAACAACCAACACCACCACCACCACCACCACCACCACCACCACCGCCGCTCCAACAACCACCACCACCACCGCCGCTCAACAACCACCACCACCACCGCCGCCTCCAACAACCACCACCACCACCGCCGCTCCAACAACCACCACCACCGCCGCTCCAACAACCACCACCACCACCGCCGCTCCAACAACCACCACCACCACCGCCGCTCCAACAACCACCACCACCACCGCCGCTCCAACAACAACAACAACCACCGCCGCTCCAACAACAACAACAACCACCGCCGCTCCAACAACAACAACAACCACCGCCGCTCCAACAACAACAACAACCACCGCCGCTCCAACAACAACAACCACCACCGCCGCTCCAACAACAACAACCACCACCACCGCCGCTCCAACAACAACAACCACCACCACCACCGCTCCCAACAACCACCACCACCACCGCGCTCCAACAACAACACCACCACCACCGCTCCAACAACCACCACCACCACCGCAACAACAACAACCACCACCACCGCCGCCAACAACAACAACCACCACCACCGCCGCTCCAACAACAACAACAACCACCGCCGCTCCAACAACAACAACCACCACCACCGCCGCTCCAACAACAACAACCACCACCGCCGCTCCAACAACAACAACCACCACCACCGCCGCTCCAACAACAACAACCACCACCACCGCCGCTCCAACAACAACAACCACCACCACCGCCGCTCCAACAACAACAACCACCACCACCGCCGCTCCAACAACAACAACCACCGCCGCTCCAACAACAACAACCACCACCACCGCTCCAACAACAACAACCACCACCGCCGCTCCAACAACAACCACCACCGCCCCTCCAACAACAACAACCACCACCGCGCTCCAACAACAACAACACCACCGCCAACAACAACAACAACCACCGCCGCAACAACAACAACAACCACCGCCGCCGCTCCACCACCGCCGCTCAACAACAACAACACCACCGCCGCTCCAACAACAACAACAACCACCGCGCTCCAACAACAACAACAACAACCACCGCCGCCTCAACAACAACAACAACAACCACCGCCGCTCCAACAACAACAACAACAACCACCGCCGCTCCCGACGACGACCACCACCGCCGCCCCGGCGACGACCACCACCGCCGCCCGGCGACGACGACCACCACCGCCGCCCCGACGACGACCACCACCGCCGCTCCGACGACCACCAGCACCACAAGGTCCACGACGACGACGGCCGCCCCGACGACCACCACCGCCCCGACGACCACCAGCACCACCAGGTCCACGACGACGACGGCCGCCCCGACGACCACCACCGCCCCGACGACCACCAGCACCACAAGGTCCACGACGACGACGACGGCCGCCCGCCCGGCGACCACCAGCACCACAAGGTCCACGACGCGACGACGGCGGCGCCCGGCGACCACCACCAGCACCACAAGGTCCACGGCGGCGGCGACGGCGGCCCCGACGACCACCAGCACCACAAGGTCCACGCGGCGGCGGCAGGTCCACGCCCGGCGACCACCAGCACCACAAGGTCCACGACGACGGCGGCGGCGGCCCCCGGCGACCACCAGCACCACAAGGTCCACGACGCGACGGCGCCGCCGACGACCACCAGCACCACAAGGTCCACGACGGCGACGACGGCAGCCCCGACGACCACCAGCACCACAAGGTCCACGACGGCACCGGCCAGCCGCGGCCGGCGACCACCAGCACCACAAGGTCCACGACGACGGCGGCGCCCGGCGACCACCACCAGGTCCACAAGGTCCACGACGACGACGGCCGCCCGGCGACCACCAGCACCACCAGGTCCACGGTCCACGACGACGGCGCCCCCCGGCGACCACCACCGCCCGGCGACCACCAGCACCACCAGGTCCACGACGACGACGGCGCCCGACGACCACCACCGCCCGGCGACCACCAGGTCCACAAGGTCCACGACGACGACGGCCGCCCGGCGACCACCACCGCCCGGCGACCACCAGCACCACCAGGTCCACGGCGGCGACGGCAGCCCCGGCGACCACCACCGCCCGGCGACCACCACCACCAGCACCACCAGGTCCACGACGGCGACCACCAGCACCACAAGGTCCACGACGACGACGCCGCCCGGCGACCGACGACCACCAGCACCACAAGGTCCACGACGACGACGGCCGCCCCGACGACCACCACCGCCCCGGCGGCGACCACCAGCACCACAAGGTCCACGGCGACGGCGCCCGCCGACGACCACCACCGCCCGACGACCACCAGCACCACAAGGTCCACGACGACGACGGCCGCCCGGCGACCACCACCGCCCGACGCGACCACCAGCACCACAAGGTCCACGACGACGACGGCGGCCGCCCGGCGACCACCACCGCCCGGCGGCGACCACCAGCACCACCAGGTCCACGACGACGACGGCCGCCCCGACGACCACCACCGCCCCGACGACCACCAGCACCACCAGGTCCACGACGACGACGGCCGCCCCGACGACCACCACCGCCCCGACGACCACCAGCACCACCAGGTCCACGACGACGACCACCAGCACCACAAGGTCCACGACCGACGGCAGCGGCGGCCAGGTCGGCGACCACCAGCACCACAAGGTCCACGACGGCGGCCGACGCCGCACCGCCGACGACCACCAGCACCACCAGGTCCACGACGACGGCGCCGCCCCGACGACCACCAGCACCACAAGGTCCACGACGACGACGCGGCGCCCGGCGACCACCAGCACCACAAGGTCCACGACGACGGCGGCGCCCGGCGACCACCACCACCACAAGGTCCACGACGCGGCGGCCGCCCGGCGACCACCAGCACCACAAGGTCCACGACGCACGACGGCCCGCGACGCCGACCCCACGACCACCAGCACCACAAGGTCCACGACGACGACGGCCGCCCGCACGCGACCACCACCGCCCGGCGACCACCAGCACCACCAGGTCCACGACGGCGACGGCCGCCCGGCGACCACCAGCACCACCAGGTCCACGACGACGACGGCCGCCCCGACGACCACCACCGCCCCGACGACCACCAGCACCACCAGGTCCACGACGACGACGGCCGCCCCGACGACCACCAGCACCACAAGGTCCACGACGACGACGGCGGCGCCCGGCGACCACCACCGCCCGGCGACCACCAGCACCACAAGGTCCACGACGACGACGCCGCCCGGCGACCACCACCGCCCCGGCGACCACCAGGTCCACGACGACGACGGCCGCCCCGACGACCACCAGCACCACAAGGTCCACGACGACGACGGCCGCCCCGACGACCACCACCACCGCCCGGCGACCACCAGCACCACAAGGTCCACGACGACGGCGGCGCCGCCCGACGACCACCAGCACCACAAGGTCCACGACGGCGGCGGCGCCCCGGCGACCACCACCGCCCCGACGACCACCAGCACCACAAGGTCCACGACGACGACGGCCGCCCCGACGACCACCAGCACCACAAGGTCCACGACGACGACGACGGCCGCCCCGACGACCACCAGCACCACAAGGTCCACGACGACGACGGCCGCCCCGACGACCACCACCGCCCCGACGACCACCAGCACCACCAGGTCCACGACGACGACGGCCGCCCCGACGACCACCAGCACCACCAGGTCCACGACGACGACGGCCGCCCCGACGACCACCAGCACCACCAGGTCCACGGCGGCGGCGGCTGCCCCGACGACCACCAGCACCACCAGGTCCACGACGACGACGGCCGCCCCGACGACCACCAGCACCACCAGGTCCACGACGACGACGGCCGCCCCGACGACCACCACCGCCCCGACGACCACCAGCACCACCAGGTCCACGGCGACGCGGCGCCCGGCGACCACCAGCACCACAAGGTCCACGACGACGGCCAGCACCGACCAGGCACCACAAGGTCCACGACGGCGGCGGCCGCCCGGCGACCACCAGCACCACAAGGTCCACGACGCGACGCGGCCGCCCGGCGACCACCAGCACCACCAGGTCCACGACGGCGACGCCGCCCGCGACCACCAGCACCACAAGGTCCACGGCGGCGGCGGCGCCCCCGGCGACCACCAGCACCACAAGGTCCACGACGGCGACGCCGCCCGGCGACCACCAGCACCACAAGGTCCACGACGACGACGCCGCCCGACGCGACCACCAGCACCACAAGGTCCACGACGACGACGGCCGCCCCGACGACCACCAGCACCACCAGGTCCACGACGACGACGGCCGCCCCGACGACCACCAGCACCACAAGGTCCACGACGACGACGGCCGCCCCGACGACCACCAGCACCACAAGGTCCACGACGACGACGCCGCCCGCACCACCAGCACCACAAGGTCCACGACGGCGGCGCCCCCGACGCCACCACCACCACCACAGGTCCACGACGACGACGGCGCCCGGCGACCACCAGCACCACAAGGTCCACGACGGCGGCGGCCGCCCGGCGACCACCAGCACCACAAGGTCCACGACGGCGACGGCCGCCCGGCGACCACCAGCACCACCAGGTCCACGACGGCGACGGCCGCCCGGCGACCACCAGCACCACCAGGTCCACGACGGCGACGGCGCCCGGACGACCACCAGCACCACCAGGTCCACGACGACGACGGCCGCCCGGCGACCACCAGCACCACAAGGTCCACCACCAGCACCACACCAGGTCCACGGTCCACGACGACGACGGCCGCCCCGACGACCACCAGCACCACAAGGTCCACGACGACGACGGCCGCCCCGACGACCACCAGCACCACAAGGTCCACGGCGACGGCGGCGCCCGGCGACCACCAGCACCACAAGGTCCACGACGACGACGGCGCCCGGCGACCACCAGCACCACCAGGTCCACGACGGCGACGGCCGCCCGGCGACCACCAGCACCACCAGGTCCACGACGGACGGCGGCCGCCCGGCGCACCACCAGCACCACCAGGTCCACGGCGACCCACCAGCACCACCAGGTCCACGACGACGACGGCCGCCCCGACGACCACCACCGCCCCGACGACCACCAGCACCACAAGGTCCACGACGACGACGGCCGCCCCGACGACCACCAGCACCACAAGGTCCACGACGACGACGACGGCCGCCCCGACGACCACCAGCACCACAAGGTCCACGACGACGACGACGGCCGCCCCGACGACCACCAGGTCCACGACGACGACGGCCGCCCCGACGACCACCAGCACCACCAGGTCCACGACGACGGCCGCCCCGACGACCACCAGGTCCACGACGACGGCCGCCCCGACTACAACCACCTGCCCCCCGACGACCACCAGCACCACCAGGTCCACGACTACGACGGCCGCCCCGACGACCACCAGCACCACCAGGTCCACGACGACCACCAGCACCACCAGGTCCACGACGACGACGGCCGCCCCGACGACGACCACCAGCACCACCAGGTCCACGACGACGACGGCCGCCCCGACGACCACCAGGTCCACGACGACCACCAGGTCCACGACGACCACCGCCGCCCCGACGACCACCAGGTCCACGACGACGGCCGCCCCGACGACAACCCCCTGCGCCCATTACTAACAGCACCCCTAGAATAGTGATGCCTACATCCCTCCATTCACTTCTTCACTGTCTTGTTTGTAATAAACCAAAGCTTTGTTATATCAGGTGAAGTCTGATTTTGTTTTTTGTTTTTTCCGTAACTGAAGGGTTTGACCTCAAGGCTTTTTACCGTTTTGATGTCAAAGCTACGTTAACTGCCACTGGGGGCAGTAAAACAAACTGCTGTTAAACTAACATGTTAGCAAATGGCTGACTTCCACATCCAGCTGACACAGAGCAACACCATCTCATTGCAGTCGATGGTGTCCACTCAATGATTATGGCTTAATTTGTTATCTGGTGATTTGTGCTGCTATCAATCAAATCTAGTTTTAAATCGAACAAAGTAACTCTGGCAAGATTAGGACTCAGACATAATGTTACAGTGGAAAATACATTATTTTTTCCCCGCGGTACATTATCCCTGCACTTCAGACATCAAGTGGGAAACGTGAACCTTGACAAAACATGACGCTGTATGCAATCAGGCATTTTACTGTTTATTCTGTTTGATATTTTGGGAGTAAAATACTCAGCGGCTCTCGGCTCATCACTAGAAACCAAAGTCAAACTTTTAAATCGTACTCTTGAGCGCATGTTTTCTGCTGCAAAGATGTTTGCACTGCCATTACAGTTTACTATCACGCACACATTTAAGAGCACCAACAAACAACTGGCATGTTTGACGCGTGAGCCACTGCTGGGTGATGGACATCCCTGCAGCTCAGCTATCTTCATTTGAACAGAGTGCAACAAGTGAGGTGTGATGTTTGTTTAGCTGCTCTGTGAATCCCCTTTGACTCCAGTTTCAGTTAATATCTTGGTTTTTGATGAATTTCTGTCTGCTGGTAGAAGCAGCAGCTGATATTGAGCGTAAGGGGGCTCTTTTATTTTGAACATGCTTCATGGTCTGAGACCACCACTTTGGGAATCATGGTGTAGTCTGGTTTAATTACTGCTACTTTGGCAATTCATGATGTTTTTGTAACTTTTCTTTCAGGTCTTGAGCTGAAAAAGTTTGGCAACCCCTGTCCTAGTGTCAGGCGCTGCAGCAGCCCAGTCGCCTGGAAAAATGCATCAATTGTACGTTTCTGCAAACCACAGATACGTACAATCTGTACGTTTGACTAAATCTCAGACGTATCATATCAACATTTCAATAATATGTAGCAGTTGTAGCTAAGATGACGTCTTCAGGAGCTGATTTCCTAGATGGCTGGAAGTTTCAAAAGCACCAGAGACCACTGTTCAAGACCACAATAACACCGAGCGGTTTCAGCGAGGCATCGGACACGCTGCATTAAATGGTTTGTATGAAGTATGTTGTGTTTATACTGTGAGGGTGCCGGGACTCAGTGAGGCTCGTTGGGGTTGGAAGCGAGGTGCAAAGCTTTGAGACCGGTATGTGAAGATCAAGCAACAGAACCGTGAATAACGTCTGTAGCTGGGCCAACATTGTGTTGAAGTTTATAACGGCGTTTTTTCAGGGCAGCGACGCCGGAAATGGGACAGTGGCGTGAAGGACAAGGATCCGTCAGTTCCACACTTCCAATTCACTGTCGCTGTAGAAAGCCCCGCAGTGCATTCTGGGAGCGTCACGTTGGCCACTCCTCGTTTGCTGCTGCTGTTTTTCGATTGTAAGTTTGTTTCAATACAATATTCAAGTCCAGTCTTAAAAGTTGTTATGCAGCACTCCCTGCTGTTACAAATTGTCAAGATAAAGCCAGCGTTTAAAAAAAAAAGGCCATTTAGATTCGATTCAACTTTATTGTCGTTACACATGTACAGGTACAACAAAATGCAGTTTAGGTCGAACCAGACCTAAACCACGACATAATATACACATGGCATTACTATAAACAGAAGCAACGCTCTGTGCACTGAGTGAAGGAGACGGGTCATCATCTGACAGCGACCCAGAGCCTTTGTGAAAAGTGAGGCAAAACTATTCTACTAATATGATCAAATATAGCCTAGAAACGTTCATGAAACGGACTGAGTCTGAAGTAGTCTTTCCCTCTGACGCAGGTGTGTTTTGCGGTGCCTTCAGGTGTGCGGCTCCCTCGTGTTTTTTGACCTGCAGAGAGGAGTTTTCGACCGCAGCGTCGGCCTGTTGTTTAGCAGAAGTGGTCTTTATAGATTTTTTTTTGTTGGGTAAAAATCTACTTTGAGTATTGTAAATGTATTGATAGTTGTAGATGTTTTTATATTTGTTCATTTTGATTGTTTTAATGCGTTCATTTCATATAAACTGCTGGA
This sequence comes from Siniperca chuatsi, assembly GCF_020085105.1. Lineage (NCBI taxonomy): Eukaryota > Metazoa > Chordata > Actinopteri > Centrarchiformes > Sinipercidae > Siniperca > Siniperca chuatsi. The sequence continues at coordinate 517,353 of NC_058059.1, forward strand.
ATATACAGGGTCTCCACTGCTTAACGGAGTGGAAACCCTGTCAAAGATGTTGATGTAACTGCAGTTCGATCCCGGCTTCCCCCACTCCACATATCGAAGTGTCCTTGGGCTGGACACTGAACCCCAAGCAGAGTCTCTACATGCAGGACTCTGCAGATACATTTCACACAGAAAAACACCAGCAGATGCATGTGGAGCAGAATCAGGCAGAGACCCGCTGATAATTAACATTCAACAGAGAGCGCTCACATGTTTTAATCACCTTAAATCAGCCCCCGAGACCCCCTCCATCCCAAAGCCCTCCAGACCCAGGAGCTGAGCCCAGAACAGAGTCCCCTATGTCAGCTGGTGCTGGGACTCACTGCCCCCCCTCAGACACTCTGACCAGTCTCACAGCAGCTCTGCTTTCCAAACACCAATCAGAGGAAACCAAATGATAACACAATGTAAATAAACCTGAATCTGGATCACTGGACAGAAACTAAAAGCCAAAGCAGATCAGAAAGTTATCTGGACCTGAAGAGACGACGGACTGGGACAGAGACAGACCCTGACCAAGTGCAGGCTCAGTGTCCACAGACTGGGAATCCAGACAGGAAGACACAGACAGAACATGTGGTCGCTGTTGGACAGGTGAGGTGAGACAGGTGAGACAGGTGAGGTGAGACAGAGATCTTCCTCCTACAGAGTTCAACATTCAGTGAAATAAGAACGTTTCCTTTAACAAGTTCAACTCTGATCTCAGATTTCAAAGAGCTCGACATTAAAAATCCTCCGAGGAGACGGAGACAGGATCCTGCTGATCAATACGTATCAACACAACCTGAGGGACAGAGAATGAGCTACACGCACACAAATAAAAAGTTGCAGTGTTTATGTAGTTTTCATTTACTTGTATTTGTATTTTAACTGCAAGCCAATATTTATTATTATTATTACTATATTATCTTAAGTATCTGTATATATTATAATAGCAATTTCTTTCAGTTTATGTTTTTAACAGATTCATTGTGATCTCAGGATTCATATGATACCACTGGTGAGCTTAAAAACTGCCTTCAAAAGACAGTAACGTGCCAGATGATCCACCATCATTTTCAGAGGGTTAAAAGTAAACCAAGAACTGAGGAGGACAATAATTCCAGTTTTAGGATCATGGTGATCAACGAGCCTGGAGCTCACTGTAGGCAAACATCATCAGCAGGCGTCGACAGTGTAATTACTCTCGCTGCCACAAGGGGGAGATAAAAGTTCTGCACTGCAGCTTTAAGCATGATACTCCAAGCAAACCTAATTTAACCACAGCAAAAGTATCAGACAGTAATTGACAGTATGTTGAGAAAAGAGGGTTGAAATGTGGTGAGATTTCAAACTGTGCAGACTTAAGCACATATCACAGATTGTTATTACTTGCTCTGCACTGTAAAATCCAGAATAGAGTTTAAAATCCTTCTCCTCACCCACAAAGCTCTTAATGGTCAGGCACCATCGTATCTTAAAGAGCTCAAAATACCTTATTACTATACACACATGACTTGCCTGCTCGGACACAAATTGTCCACTCTCCTGCCATGAGAGCCCACAGCTGTCAGCTCCTCGTCCCCTCTTCTCCCCAACCACCAGGGAAATAAATAACAGATGTGGACCAGGGAAGACCTGGTCCCACTCACTGCTTCCCTGGAGCCACGGTCCCTGTCATCAAGGATGAGCTCCCGGGGCTGCTGCGCTCACTCCCGTCCACTACGAATCCAGTGAGTGTCCATGTGGGGACAAACGATGCAGCTCGTAAGCAGTCTGAGCTGACCAAAAGCTTTTAAGTACTTGTGGAAAGTCTGTTTTTATCTCTGGTCCTAGTCCCACACTAGCCCGCGGAGCAGGGCGTTTCAGCAGAATCCTCAGCCTCCACACTTGGCTCCAGTCCACCTGCAGTGCTCACAATATCGGTTTTATTGACAGTTTTATTTTGAGATCGCTCTTGCCTCTTCAGAACTGACGGAGTCCACCCCAACAGGCTAACTTGCAGTACGACTCTTTTGATCGTTTAATTGTTTTATCTAGTGGCCTGCCTTTCTGTGATGTTGAAATATGTGACATACATTTCTCTGATCACTTTCCTGTTATAACTGAGATTTCTCTGCCATGTCAATCTGTCAAACCTCAGCTTCCTGCACACTGTTCTCGCATTATTAATTCTGCTCCTGCTGGACATTTCTCTACTGCCTATCAAAATAGTTGTCATGTTCTACCTCTGGACAGGCCTCCCTCTCACCTGACTGCTTACCACTTACTCTGTTTAATTACACCTGCTCCAATATACTTGATTCTATAGCTCCCCTCAAAACTAAGCGCTCCAAACCAAAAACTGAGCCGTGGCTAAATAATGTCACCTGCGCCCGCAGACAGGTTTGTAGAACAGCCGAGCGCAAATGTAGAAATGCGAATATTTGGCAGTTTTTGCCTGAAATTTTACCATTAATCAATTATAAAATGTCAATAATAATTCATATTTTTTAGTTCATTATGAGTCATAATTTGTTGTTTTTTTGTTGTTACCTGCTGTGATGTCTGTTTCTGTGAAACAGATCATCTGTGTTCTTATATTCACCTGCTCAGGTGTAACTTACCTGTCAGCTAAATCTATTTATCTGTCGCAGCCTGAGATGTTAAACACAGGAGAACATTTGTGTTTTTGTTCTGATAAACCTAAAATCATTTGACTCAATGAGATTATTTATTGTGATTAATGTGAGTTTAACGTTTTAGACAGTTTCAGTAAATATAGTAGATAATTAGGTGATCTGTGTTTTGATTTTACCAGCAGCAGAGATTTTACTGCACCACCCGAGGACTGCTTCACCACCCGAGGACTGCTTCACCACCTGAGGTGCTTCACCACCCGAGGTGCTACACCACCTGAGGTGCTACACCACCTGAGGACTGCTTCACCACCCAAGGTACTACACCACCTGAGGACTGCTTCACCACCCGAGGACTGCTACACCACCCGAGGTGCTACACCACCTGAGGTACTACACCACCTGAGGACTGCTTCACCACCCGAGGACTGCTTCACCACCCGAGGTGCTACACCACCCGAGGTGCTTCACCACCCGAGGTGCTACACCACCTGAGGACTGCTTCACCACCTGAGGTGCTTCACCACCCGAGGTGCTTCACCACCCGAGGACTGCTTCACCACCTGAGGTGCTTCACCACCCGAGGTGCTACACCACCTGAGGACTGCTTCACCACCCGAGGTGCTTCACCACCCGAGGACTGCTTCACCACTCGAGGACAGCTGGGTAGGACAGACCATTATATATATTGTGTACTGATACCAAATATTTTTCAATACCTTTTGAGTATAAACACTTTTTATGAGTTAACAGAACTGAAAGCTGTTTTCCACTAATACCAACACAAAGGCATATCATCAAATCATCAGTATAAAGAAACAAAATCAACAAAACAAAATAATAAAACAGAAAATATGACAATTCACACAAAACCAGATCATCCCAAAACTTTAGAAAACAAATGGACAAAACAGAACCAAGACATTAAAGACATTTTATTACAATAACAAACCCAACATTTTACAAACAAATCCACAAAACACAAGACATTCAAGAAAACTATTTACTATCACAGTAATTACTCAATGCTATTGATATATTTTGACATATCACTAACTGCAAATGGTAAGTACAAATTGTTCTCCACTTCCCTGTGTGAATTTTAGACACGTGCTGCCTTCACTTGAAACTTGTTTTGTCGTATTTTCAACATGGAACGTAAAGCGCACAATATGTTTGGCATTTAAGAAGTTTGTTGTCGACTGACAACAAAAGAAACAAAAGGTAAGTTCAGCATCAACATACGTCACAGTGTGTGAACTTGGACATTTCAGAAACTCTCCACTTACAAAGTAATTTATTCCACCTCCATGTTTCGATCAAATGGACTGTTCTCGTGAACACAGTAAACACAGCCGCACTTGTATGTTTTTTCAGATTGTAGCACTGCAGTGACTGAAAGCCTGAGGTAGTTAGCTACATGTATTATCTGGGTGTTGTTAGCTAGGGGAAATTGGTTATTGAACTGAGATAGTCAGGTGTTTAGCTAGAAGTAAGACAGTACACCAGGAGAAATAATCAGTATCAGGGCTAGATTGTAGCACTGCAGTGACTGTAAGCCTGAGCTAGTTAGCTATGGTTATTTAGATAGATGTAGTTATCCAAATGTCAACTAGGGGAACTTGAACATTGACATGAAGTAGTCAGGTGTTTATCTTAGAAGTAGTAGGATAGTAAGCCAGGACTATTTATCTGGAAGTATAGACAAGGTCTTCTAAGTTTAGTTAGCTAGAGCTTGTTAGCTTGAGCTGCCAGGGATAGTTTGTTAGAAGTAGAGTCTTTAACTAGGGTTACTTAGATAAGTGTAGTTAGCTTGGTTCAGTACGTGTAGCAAGCTAGGGGGAACGGGGCTAGTTAGCAAGTGTTAGTAGGGGTATTAAACTAGAAGCAATAGAGTAGTTTACGGTCATAAAAGCTTCCCCCGGGGTAGCTAGCAGGGGGTAGTCAGGTAGGGGAGAAATATGTAGTTGTATGTATGCATGGGGTTATGCAGCAGCAAGGGGCAGTTAGGTCAGGGTAACTGAAAGTCTGCTTAGCAAGCATCCAAAGGTGTATATTTTTCTGCTGCACTGTGACTAGTTGTTATAACAATAGAAACTGTGAATCTTTTTTGACAAATGTTTTGCATCAAATTGAATCACTTGACGCTGTATTTTCGTGGAAGCACAATGACCGGCACTCTGACTGTTTGGTATTTTCCTAACCTTGAAATCAGTTATAGATAGTTATAATATGCAGTGTGAGATATGACCGATACAAGCCAATACTTGCGTATTGGTCAGTTATGGGTAAGTATCAATACTCCTGCCAGTATTAGACGACCAATACTAGTTTTGTTATAGCCTGATACGTGATAGCAAACTTTCCAATGTTGTGATGTGAACACAGCTTTAGATATCGTTAGCTAACGCTCATAGATAGGTCACTCATCGAGACGCCCAGTTCTCCACTGGGTCTCCTCACACCACAACTCAATGACTCACAGCGCCACCTGCTGTTGTGGAGGTCGACTTATTTGTGAGAAAATTTTCAGCACAAGAATCAGGGCGGAAAGCTTGTGCCAAAATTCACGTGATATTTTTTGTCTTTGTAGGGTTTTTTGTACTTGTAAGACATGCTGTATTTGTTCCTGAAGCTGTATTAGAAATATGTTTACTTTTTGTTTTTGCAAAACAAAATGCATTAGTTTGTTAATGGTGTTTTGTATTTCTAAACCACACCATGTTTGTTAGTGAATCGTAGGACATTTGTAAAACGTGTTTTGGTTGTTTGAGTTTTGGCAGGAAATTAGCTCCATACAGTTGGGCCTTTTCAAAAAATTCTTTGACACATACGTTGTTCCAATTAGTTCAATCGCAACCCACATAGCGTACCTGTAGGACTGAGTCAGCAAACAGCTTTTTGATAATTATCCACTATGGTGTCAAATCCAAAATGCTCCCTCACATTTATTTATAATTTTGTCATCCTGATTATCCACACTGTAATTTTACTATGTCGGTCTGTTCTGTACACACGGCATCTATTTCCTGTCTGTCCATCCTGGGAGAGGGATCCCTCCTGTGTTGCTCTTCAGAATCAGAAATACTTAATACCGAGGGGAAACTCTTTGTTACAGCTGCTCACTGTCACGTCACACAGGAGAAGAAGTACTAATAGAATAGAAATAGATAGAAATAATAATAAAGTCTGCAAGCAAATTGAAATATGATACACTATGATACACCTAATCAAAATAAGTACAAGTGGGTATGAAGTATAAAGCTAAGTAAGTGTACAGTACAATGTAATAATATAAATAATAGTGCAATGATGTGTGCTGTCGAGTTGAGTGTGGCAGATTTAACCAGCTTAAGTAAGACGACGAGACGGAGCAACGGCAACAGGCAGCATGCACGTCGGCGCATGTGCACTAGAAATGCACAGAAGCTTCCTGAGCTTTCTAACATTTTACAGGGTATGAGAACAGAGGGTTTCATATGCTGTACAGATTGTAAAGTCCCCTGAGGCAAATCTGTGATTTGTGATATTGGGCTGTATAAATAAAATTGACTTGACTTATGTTGCTCACTGTTTCTTAAATAGTGTAATGCTCAGCACTCGCAGGGCCGACTCTTTAAGCTGAGCTCGGGTCACCTCTGTCTCTCTCCCCCTACAACACACTGCCCAAAATCAGCAAATCAACACTCACTTGGCTAAATGCCGTCTAATAGATCATCTTTACTTTTTTGACATTCACATGAACTAGTCTCCATTTATGGTCATACAACCTCCAACAAGAACATTGCTTAAGTCAGTATTAATCTGTACCTTGTCCCTCACAAATAGATTAAATAAACTGGACTAAAGTAAACATCACGTTCTGTCCAGACAGAGGCTCAGGTACAGTTTGCTCTGGTTTAGCACCTCAGCTGGCCAGCGGTCAGACCTCTGGTGTTACAGAAAACGACTCGGTTCCTCCTCACTTCCTCCAGGAACCTCTTGCCACTTGTTTGCATGAAATGATGATAATGAAATCATGAAATGTTTGACGAATCACCATCCTGTTGCACATAAAGTAATCTGTCCGATCCGTTTCCGAACCACAGGCAGCTTCAAATCAAACCTTGAGTTCAACAAAGCGAATTCATTACAAAAATGTTAACATTAGATGAACTTCCTATCCTCTGAACTTGTCTTCTCAGGCAACCTACACGTCTTCAGTGTATATCAGTCAGTCAGGGAGCACACTCACATTTTCTTCTGAACATTTTCTGTCATACTTTTTGCAGCTAAGGTAGATATTTACTAAACATTTACTAAACAAAGTCTAAATTTTGCGTCACTGTGTTTTTCAACATTGCAGGGTTTTTACTTATAATAATAACAATAAACTTTATTTATATAGCACTTTTCTTAACAAGGTAACAAAGTGCTTTACAGAAAGAAACCTAAACAAAAACAAAAGGATCACAAAACACCAGAAGATAAAATAAAGTTAAAAATGTGAAATGGCAAGAGTGGAACAACACCTGGGGAATTATTAAATATCCGTAAACGCTTTCCTATAAAAGGAAGTTTTAAGAGGATTTAAAAGACACTAATGATGTCGCCTGTCTGTCAGTAGGCAGTTGGCGCCCCCGACTGTGGGGGGCGCCAACAGCAAAGGGTCACAACAACAGGGTCACGGGTCGGGATCTGAATAACGCCCGGGCACAAGAGGTGTCCGTTATCAGGAATTAATGGACGAACCGTCCGACGTGCAACATCATCCGAGCGTGTGTGTGTGTGTGTGTGTGGAGACTGGCCGTACGTATGTTTGGTGAAAACAAGTCAATTTAGATTTTTTGGGGCTAATAATTTCCTTTGGCACTGATATTACTTTGCTTATTGAAGCTATCAGCAGAGTTTCAGGAGCAGGACCACACCTCAATCGTGCCGCTTCGGACATTCCTATAAATACCGTAACATCACTACGTAACAGGCAGCCAGTGTAAGTTGGCTAACACTGGAGTCATGTGTTCGTATCTCTCGGTGCCTGTTAAAATTCAGCAGCGTTCTGCTGGAGTCGGTGAAGAGAGCATAAAGTGCATAAAGATGGGAAAAATAAATGCATGGATAGCTTTCTGTAAGTCATTAGGGGACAAGAATGATCTGTTTTTGGACATTTTCCTGAGCTGGAAGAAGCACGACTGGACAACGTTCCTTACATGAGCCTCAAAACAGAGATCTGCATCTAAAATGACTCTGAGATTTCCAGCAGCCTGTTTAATATTCAGTCAGTGAACCAAGCTTATGAGCCGCAGTGGTGTTGGAGTCGATGAAATGAGACCTGCTTGTCTCTCGGTGCCGCCCCAAAATATGGACACATGCAGTTTGACCGTTCAGTGAGTCCACTTGTTTTTCCAGAGCTTTCAGCCACATCTTGTGGCTTTCAGCACGTGGAGTTTTCTCAGTTGTCATGGAGGTGGTTTAGTTGTTATCACGTGACCTAAGTATGGAATTTCCATCATGTGACAACAGGTGGTCTTATATGAGGGTGGTGAAGGTGGTAACCCCTGGCTCTAAGTGGAGGTGAGAGTTCAAACTGAGTCACCGGTCTGTGTGAGCGGTGTGTGCGTCTGGACGAAGATCAGGACACAGGTAAAACAGGAACTGGACAGAAGCGTGATTTCGGGATGTAATGCTCATTTATCTTGGATCCTTACCACTAGTGCCATGGATGCATTATATCAACGCTGTGTCTCTCTCCGTGGCACTACTAAATGTGTTTTGTTAATGGAAATGAGTTGCATATGATGGTAACTGATGTGAAACGTTGACTTTCAGGAGGGCACATGCAACATTTAGTGACTTGAAGTAAGATTTTTCCACATGTTTCATAATTAAAGTATGAGAGAGAGAAGGCGAAGTGGCTAAGTGACGATCATAAACACGAGGACAACAAGGCGTCTGTTAGATCCAATTTATTTTATCCAACACAAACGCTTTGGTTCGTCTCACAGCTGAACGTCCCTCAGTGCGCTGACTGGTAGTGACACAACACACAGAGCCCCATTCATTACATTAACAACAGGCTAACGGTGGCAGTAGGAGATACAGACTCCTGTTCAACCACGACCACGGAAACGCTGATTGGCAGGTACAAAATTAACCGTTTAAGGTCCCAGATTTCTGAGGTTTTATAGAAAAGAACTGACTTGACAGAAGAAAATCACTCCGGTAATACACGTCCATCACTTTCGTATATTATCATGTAATATTGCTTACTTGTGTTACCAAACTAGTAATTATCCTTCATTTCATTCCCTCAGTGTTTTTATTGGCCCAAAATGAGAAATCAACAACACACAAAACAGGACAGAGGAAAACCACAATCTGGAGTAAAGTAGACCTGCCGGCTGAGCTGGATTTAGCCCATCAGTGAAGTCATGTCAGCGTCAGGGTCTGGCTCACAGTCAGTGTCCGTCACGTCCATGATGTTTAGAGTTGGACACTCCTCAGTGCCCCCAGCAATACGCTGAAATATGGTGTGGATTTTATCATTTGAAAGGCACAGTGCCCCCCCACGCCTCTCGTACTGGGTCAGCGCCCTGTTTACATCAGCAATACAGGTCCAGTGTTTATTTTGATCTTTAGCTACACACCACTTCGAATGATCGTTTTTAGGCTCCCATTCACCCAGATCCGTTTTTATAGTTTTAACATTGAACACTTTATGAACACCGGTTACACAATAGGAAGGTTTACGGCCATGCTGGCAGCCCCAGGTCTGGACATCCAGATCACTGCTGACCGCTTCTGCAATAGTGACGTAAAGATCTCCAACTGCAAGAACAAGAACAAGAAACTAGCAGTCATGTCTCAGACTTTAAACCCTGTGCAGCTGCTCGGCTGACACGCCTTCATCCACACATGACCCCACACCACTGCAGGGTGACGGGGCTGCTGTCACTGACTGCTGCTGGCCTCAGATAGGTAGCTTCACTTTGGATTGACTTGCTGTGTTCTGAGCCTCGGTTATCTCTTCTAAAAACAAATGAATGCTAATATTTGATGTTAAACATGTAACCACTGTGTATTACCATGATTCAAACGTTAAAGCATGGTAGTATGTTTAATGTTCAGGCAAGGTGATTTAAACAAACGAGCAGACATCTCACCTTTTGGCTGAGCTGACTGTTGTTTAGCAATGCTATAAAAGGCAGCGCCTCCACTTGGAGTTAGCTGCTGCCAGTTATTGGGCGGAGGACTTTGGACCCAGTTAACAGCATCCCTAAGTTCTTGATGAAAGTCCCCTGGAATGTCATGTTCAAATGGGAAAGCTCCGATGTACTGCAGATGTTTACCTGGAAACAGTACAATGTGACACATTTACAGTTCAATTCAACCACTGAGGCGTAAATCTTCATGTTTACAGCGTTTTTTAGACGAGCTCATTACCTATATATCTGAACTGGTCGTAGGGGAACGTTACACAGATAAAGGTCTGAGCATTTTTTCCTCCGCTGTCAGGCCAGAACTGATTCTGATCTCTTCTGAACGGGAACTGCGGTGTGCTGTGTACGAGCCAGACTCCTGTGCCGGTCCTGTCCACCATCAGAACCCCTGGGGAACACCAACAGGTAGACAGCAGGTCACAAAATGGCTGCATTTATATAGTGCTTTACAATTAGCCTCTCATTCACCCATTTACACTCACACAGTGATGGTAGTGAGCTACCGCGGTCTGTGGACGACTGGCTCAGCTGAAGCAGCTACACCCAGCTACTAGAGTGAGCTCAGTAATCGTGAGTCGCGTCCCCACACGACTGCGACTGATCGAGCAGTTTGCCTCCACTTTTCCCAACTTTTAAAAACTCTAAAGGCTTCTTTTTTTCCAACGTTGTGATGCGTTACAATCAGAGAGGAATGAGCTTACGATGTGATCAGTCAGTCAGATCCTGACGCTTCTGGTCTTGCAGTTACTGAATGACAGCGGAAACAGTCTTCTTACTTATATATAATACGTGGCCTTTGCTGTGTGAAACTGAATGTTATGTTTCATAAAAGTCTAAAGTCTTCTGACATAAGCGAGGGCTCTTTATTTTAGGGAAGGCGGTGGACCTGTGCTTTAATATGCTGCCATTTTTGTCCTCATCAAAAGTATAGAGATTTGTCCCACTTGTATGACTTGTTTGACGAGTTGCACACATGCCTGAAGGATTAGCGTGCACAGTCCATGCGTCTTTATGGTCGTAAACCTGCCACATCAAATTTGTTTTAATTTTCCGTGAGCCTCAAACGTCTGTCCAACAGAGATCTTCGCTCAGATCTCTTTCAAATTATTCAAGACAGACTCTCTAATCTCTTCTCGTTGTCTTTGCCCTCACCGGTCCTGAGGAGGCTGAACCTTCTCTGGTTTGCTTTCTGTTTGTTTAATGTGTACACGCATGTCTTTTCTTCCTTGTGTCCCTGCATGTTGGGACCACGGGCTCTCCACCACTGAATTCATTCATTTGTGGGACTTTAACTGAACTTTTGTCAGCATTCCACAATCCCGAGGGCCATTGAACGCAGCATTCCAGCTACTAATGGTCAGTCTGTCTCTTTTCTCCTCCGCCCGAACCTCGGGGGGGTCGGCGTTACGCAGACCCACCAACGAAGGACAGCGGATTACAGCCGCAACACGAGATTTCTGGTTAGCTCGCCGCTAACCGAACTCTTCCGCAGCTGTTGTCTCCCTCTCCGTGTGATCTGCCCGGAGCAGACACACAGCACAGCTGAACTCTCTCTGGCATCCGCGAGATCCGCCATTTTGGATCCAAGCAGCCATTTTGGATCTCACACACACACACCCTTTTGATTTGTAGTTTGTTGTGTGTTTTTGCTTTGTTCATGTTTTTAAATAACTGCTTGTGAATAATTACGCTGGCTTCTTGAATGTCGCACAAGAGTGAGTCATTTGCCAACATCTTCTCTGTTGAACAAATCCTTCAACCTGCTAGCTGTTGGTGTTAATTCTGGTTACAGTTAATTTTTTAAATATTAATCTGAGTTCCAAATTGATAGTTTAGTGTATTTTATGAGACTCAGTCAATTGATTGGGAATCATTTCTCGTCTTTAAGAAGAGCGGTGCCCCCGAGGCCTTTTTCATTCAAGTTATTTATGATTATCTTCGATAATTCTGATATAATTAATTGATCGCACCTACACAAGTTGGTGCCCCTTAACCATTGCAAATCAGAACATGTGTGTGTGTAAATGATTTTTCCACACCACTCACTCTGACAAGACTTGTTTTCCACTGTTTCCTCTAAATGATGGAGCACGTGTTCTCTCTCTTTACCTTTACTGTGGCCAAATTCGCTCGAAGCACTGCATCCTGGAGGTTGATCGCTGTAGCTGACGAATCCGAAGCTTGGCAGCTACAAATGGTGCAGAAGGAAGAGGAGGAAAAAGATTCAGTAGCACTTTTATAAACATACAGAATCCCTCGATTCTCCCACATTCAGCAGGTGTAAATTACTTACAGTGTAAAACCACAACATGACTTCATATCCTACATAAACAGTATGTACAAACTGTCGTTCTAATAAGCTACGTGTTTTATTTAAATTACAGGGAACAGTGTCTGTATTTCAGTACTTTCTGTGTCTTTGGTGGAGGCGTTGTTGACTTGACAGAATACAGCAGAGAGGCAGGAAATGTGGGGAGAGCGAGGGGTGACATGAGTCTGGGGTTGCTTAGTGTGCGTCCCACACCAGTAGGCCCCTATCAGACTGCCGGTATCCTGAATAAACTGATAAATTACTGCGTAGTTCATTTATCTTTTACCTTTAACTCAGGAGCTACCAGTCCAGCAGTTAGCGACATATCCTGAACATATTACATGCCTTGAATTAAATTTGTTTACCATGTTTACCTGCATTGTCCACGTCAGATAGATAGATATCGCAAAATAAATATGAATCATAAATGAAGTGAAAAAATGTTCGGAGGTGATGCTCCACCTGTCATCAGTGTAGGCACGCCTTTCGCTCAACGCTTCATCTATTTCACAGAATTTTATTCTACCCTCTTTTTTTTATTAATCAGCACATCTGGTGGATGATGGGAGCGTTGGAAACGGGTTCACTCACTGGCTGCGTCACGATGCAGAGCTTTAATGAAGCACACTGACGGATTTTGACAGCTGACGTCTCCATGGAGCAAAAAGGTTCAAAAAACAATTTAAGCGTCTCAGCCTGCACCAATACTGACCTCTCCGTTGTTTATCAGAGGTGTATGTGTGTGTTAAGGGTGTTTTATTTTCAGATTAGGTATTAGGAGCACCAGATCAACGGCTCTCACCATTGATCTGATTGGAGTAAAGAGGGGCTGCAGGGTGTTTGCCAGGACGCCGTTCGGATCCTTGATGCTCTTATAGCTCGGTGTAGACGGTTTCATCGGGGTCACAGTTCCAGCTGAATCAATGTAAAGATACTCCAGGCCGGTTAGAGTTTGCAGTGCGGGCGCCTTGTATAAGATGTACCTGATGATACACAGTCAGAAACAAAGTCAACTGAAAAGAAGCTAATGTTAGTCAAACACAGCTGTTTACTGCAGTACCCTCAGAAGCTTTACTACAAATCCAAGTGTTGCCTCACCAATCCACAGCGCCGTTGTTGTTGTCTCTGCAGGTCACCGTGCCCTCGGACCCCCAGCACAGCAGACTGACAGTCAGGACGAAGCTCCACATGTCTCCCTGAAACACAGCAGCACGTTATCTTGGTTCACGTTAGCACCTCTCAGACAAACTCTTCACTCCGTAAATCTGCCGACAATTTTACGGCAGCCTGATGTTTGAAAAAGACTTTTCTGGAAAAATTGCAACATCTCAACAAAATGTGGGGATCAAAGTCCAGAAGAGCTTTAGCTGTTCAAAGTGGGTTTGAATTAGCAGCCGATGTGTGCTTGTTGTTCAGTAAGCAGAGTAAAGAGTTCTTAACTTCAGTGGTCTTCCCTCCAAGTAGTGTTAAATGTATCGATTGATCGATTGTATGCGCGCTTTAATCGCCTTGACATTTCAACAACAGTGTACTCAGTGTTTAATACAACATTAGGCTATTAGCTGCGGTTAGCTATAGTTCATTTGTGACACTGCTTGTATGTGAGCTGTGTATTACAACAAGAAGGTGAGACCATTTATCGGTGCACCTGCAGACGTGTGCGAAGCAAGGTTGTCGATGATCATTAATAACTGAGATCATTCATCTGGAAAAGTTTTTCAAGCAGCCTGGGAGAGAACTGAGAACACTCCTCTTCCTCAGAGTCGCTGTTAGCTCCCCGAGGCTCTCCGGCAGGAACAGGCCGTCGGAGCTTCAGACCTGTCATTGTGCCAGATGCCAAATCTCACTGAGTACTGCAGTCAGTTAGGCCGGTCATGTTTCAACAAACCTACGAACATTTGAAAAGTCCAGATCCATTACCTAAACCGATAGGTTGCTTATCTCAGAGGGGCTTTAAACTTGAAAGACAGTTCAATGTAGTCAGCTTCCTGCTTTAAGTCATAATCTTCAGCTGCCTGTATTATAGTGTATTATATTTGTTGCTCAGTGCTTCTCTTCCTGTGTGCACTGACTGACAGTGAGCTGCTGTAACAAAAGAGTTTCTCCTCGGGGATCAATAAAGTATTTCTGATTCTGATTTAACGATTGTAAAATATCGCTTTGTTGTTTATATTAAGAAAAAGTAACAAAAATGTGGCTTTGCCAAATTTCAGCAAGTTCTGCCGTCCACTCTGCACTTACTGCAGGTCACAAAGCTCTGAACAACGCTTCTTTTTGCAAACCATCACCACAATCATTTTGCCTGCGAGAACATGCACTGGGCAAATTATCCTTCATCCTCTTAGTGAAAGATAAAACAAGACAGAACACGAACCGAGCTCTGCAGCTGGATCAGGTCAGGACCCAAACACACACCAGGAGAGAAACCACTTACTCTGAGAAGGAATAAAATGTCTTCAGCTTCAGTCTGGAATTAAACTTCGTCGTCTTTAATCAGCTCAGTGTTTCTGAAGCAGTGTGACGTGCAGCACCCCCCCCCCCACATCAAATCAACCAATCAACATTCAGCTATCTGCTGTCCAACAGGTTCTTAACACAGCTTTTCACATTCCCTTGAACTCGTCTCCATTTATGGTCATATACTGTAGCCGCTTACCGGAACAAAGTTAGATCCTGGTTTTTGCTTAAGTCAACATGAATCTGTACCTTGTCCCTCCCGAATAAACGGAACTAAAGTTAACATTTGTTCTTCAGACGAGGGCAGTTCTTTCTCTTTGTTTACAGACTGCTGACGAATTAAAGCAAAGAAACACTTTAACGTGTCTTATTGAGGTTTTGTTTGACAGCAGATGTCCCCTGACTCTTCATCTAGCGCCATCATCAGGACAACATTTTAATTGGTCCAGTGTTTCGGTTTATGACCAAATACCTTCCAAACTAATGACATTCCCAACAGCCTCAGCTCTTCTCTGTTTAGTGCTAACTAGTACACAATAGCTTGCTAACATGCTAAGCTAAGATGGGGCACATGGAATACATCTGGCTCAGGAGGTAGAGCGGGTCGACACTGAACCCAGCGCGGCCCGATGGTTGGCCAGCACCCTGCGAGGCACTCGCTGCCATGTTATATAAATGCAGCGATTTACATCGTCATGTTAACATTGTCGTGAGCATGTTAGCATGCAAACGTTAGCATAGAGCTCAAAGCACCATTGTGCACAAGTACAGCCTCACAGAGCCGAAGTCTGGGGTTGATTAAAGAATCTGAAGAACGATATCTTAAACTTCATACATAGTGCATACATCTGTATTTAAAAATATAGAAACATGTCAACAAATGATCATAATTATAGATAACCTTGTTAGCATGCAGATGGTCGAATGTTACATTTAAAATTGCTAAGTCAAAGCCGTTTCACGTATCCAGGAGGCGTATTTCCGTGAATCACGTCCTTTGGTCTGCACAGTCACCAGATCTCAATTCGAGACATTATAATAGTTTGTATGACTGAAAGGGTTAATAATCTGCATTCTGTGTGGCAATAAAAGGTTTTTAAATGTAACGTGATGAACCCTGAACAAGGTTGTTTCCCTTGTTTTTCCAAAATAAAGGACACAAGATCTGATGTTTCTGACACTTTATTTATATATTTCAGATCCTCATTCGTTTTACGGTGGTCACAGAAAACACCGGATGTGATTGGCTGGTGTCTGTCTAAACCAGAGCTCAAGGTACATTAAACTGCAGGTAACCATAGCAACAGCGCTGATGCTTCATGCTCCATTCGCAGTTACCTGACCTGGTGAAAGTAACCTAACTAAGTTAATTTGCCTACAAAAACACATTTGAACATGCAGGATTTAAACACGGCCCAGGTTTACTGGTTCTTCACCTCCAACCTGTTAAATATGTTTATATATCAGGACACCTTCGTGTTTATTACTGGATTATATCCCATAACAGAGGCAATTTGAGCTAGTTATTATAATTCTTTTTAATATATTTATATTTGTTTTGTTTGTATTAAACCTTCACTTCTGAAATATGTCAATTTATAATCATTCAATGATCCGAAGCACACAGAAAAAAACAGGACTTAAAACAATGTAGACTGGAAGCCAGGTAGATCTCCAAACAGGAAAAACAAAGTGATTCGGGTGACTGGGAGGCTCCGGACCTGAACTGCTGATGCAGATATCTCACCTTCATTCACTGATGACTTTTGTTTAGCAATGCTATGAAACACATGTCTTCCTCTTGATGTCAGCTGCTGGAAATGATTTGGTGGGGGTCTTTGGCCTCAGCTGATGAATATCATGTTCAAATGGGAAAGCGCCGACGTACAAATAGTATAACACAACACAATTAATACGATATTCAAATCAACCACAAAGACCGTAAACATGAAGATTTAACTGAGAACAGAACCTCCATGTTTGAACTGGTCGCAGGGCACAGCGGCGCGCTGTGTAGGAGCCAGGCTGGTTTTGGTGCTGGTTTTGGTGCTGGTTTTGGTGCTGGTTTTGGTGCTGGTTTTGTCTCCCATCAGAGCTCCTGGGGAACACGAACAGTTAGACAGATGCCTGCTGATGTTTTTTTTAGGCAAAACGTGTTTATGAATTGTTTAAAATTCCTAATATGTGGTTATCCGCTAATCATGTCCTGAATGTGTTTGGAACTAAAATATATTACAATCCAGCCTGAGCTCTGCATTTTCCAAGCCGTTCACACGTCTGACGGAGGCCTCCTCCCGCTGTTGTCACTTAGCTCTGTTGCTCGCTACTCTGACGTACTGCTGTGATGTCACATTTTGGACGGTGGACTGCGAAAACTAGTGGTTTTAATCGGCATGAGCCGCTCTGCTTATTGATTTAAACATATTGACAGTCCTTCCTTCTCTCAGATCTCATTCATATTCTTCAAAGACAGATGCTGGGGTTTCTCTTACAGCAGAAACACAAGCTGCGACTGAAAGAACAGGAGTTACAGATCCTCCTTTCATCATAGTTAAATAAGAAGCTAAAAGCGATGTGAGAGATTTACATGGGATTTCACTGAACCATGATGAATGTATGTTTGACTGTTGCCTACAGGAGTGTGACATTCGGGCTGACTGCACTTTGTCCTCTGTGTTTGCTGAAAACATAAAGGAGGTTCACAGATGTGTTTCTCTAACTGTGGCATTACATCCTGGAGCGCGGTCGCCGAACCGATGAATCCAGACTGTAAATGACGCAGAATGAAGAGAAGTTTCAGAAACATACTTCTCTTAGTCTGAAGGATCATTCAGCAGGTCCAAATAACTGACAATGTTCACAACCATTTATCTTTTTAACTCTGGGGATGCACTCGGCCAGTCCAAAGAGGGGGAGTGCAAAGAGCATCATCAAATACCATGACGCTACATGGTTTCTGTAAAAATGAATAAATAAGGTTTGTTGTAGCCTACATATTTTAAACAGCTTGTGGTTTTGATTCCCACCCAGCTGGAGGATGGTGCTCGCATGTGCAGCACTCCTGACGCTGTTCTCCGAATCCTGTGTCTTGTACTGAAGGTTACTTGTTGTTTGTGCTTACAGCAGAAAACAGAAGGTGACTGTCGGCTTGGATCTGTTAGTCCTGCCTTTTACTTGTGTGCACACTGTTTATTTTCGGTTTAGTTGTTTGTATTTTTGTGTAGGTTAGTTTACTTCTTGCACACTAAAATACCTGTATTTATTTATTTTTTTGCCCTAACCTGAATATAAAGCTTCCTGTGATGTCCTTCAGGACTGAGAACCCCTGCGTGGATGGACCAGATGTTCTCTGGTTGAAAAGATATTGTGGTGTACTTTCTTTCTTGCACCATATTTCAACAATTACTACTTCCATTTCTTGTACTGTACTTAACTGTCTATGTTTTATACCTTCTTTAATAAATATGGCACACCCTCCACCATTTCCATTGTGTCTATCTTTACGTATGCTTGTACAGTATATCCATTTATAATGAACTCCAGATTTGGCTTGAGCCATGTCTCCTGAATGTTTCCTATTTAACTTATCAATGTAACCTTTAAACTCCTGTCCATCAGACTTCTGGCGTTCCACTGATGATATGTGAAGCTGTCTCTGAGGTCCCTTCTCCCTGACTAAGGTCAGCATGTATCTTTTCCCACGATAAATCATTCATATTTAGGAATTTAGCCACTGCCTTAACTATGAGTTTGATTTTTTCTGTCTTCGTTTTTACTTGCTCTGTGCAGCTGATGACGTAGGCTAAAAACAGCACTAACCTGTCCATTGACATTCCTGTGTTGTCCTTATGTACCTGTGCTGTTCCTGCATTTGTTTTAGGATGACTTTGGTTGACTCCCTCTTCTCTTCTTTCACTGTTTCACATCCTCACAGCCTCTGCATATGTTACTTTCCGATCTTACTCTTTGAATCTCCACTGCCTGCTTCCTGACGGTACATCCACCATACGCTGCTGTGTGGTTTCCTCTGCAGTTACAGCACTTAACTTGAGCACTGCTACCACATTCTCCATATGCATGTTCTCCTAAACATCTTCCACATCTTTGTTTTCCTTTACATACATTGGCTGTATGACCATACCGCTGACATTTAAAACATCTTATTGGAGGAGGAACATATTCTCTCACATTAAAGCTCACGTAGCCTACCATCACTTTTCCAGGAAGCACCTCATCATCGAACTGTAGCAGTACTGACTCACTATCCACTTTTCCCCCGTTCCTGAAGGCCTGCAGTCGTCTAATTCCTGTGATTTTTTTCCTCCTTTCATCACTTTCCTTAGTTCTTCCAAGTTTTCTCTTATGGGGATTCCTGTTATCACTCCCCTAGCTCCTCTCACCAACTGTCCTTCTTTCCATTTTTTCTTTTTTACACACTGTTTGCAGTTTCATCACTTTATTTCTCTGCTCCACATTTTTGCACTTCACCAACAAACTGCCATCACGCAACACCTTTGCTATTTCTATATCCCCAATTGCCTTCCTCAGTCCAGTTGTCAAAGTTATTGGACTAATCGATGTTATCTCGCTCCCCACCTTAAATTTAAGAATGACCTTAAATTCCTCCATCATAATCTTTTTCCTGGTATCTCGCAGTTCCTCCTCCTCTTCTAATGCCTGTTTTCACGAAGATGTCGACTGGTTATCTCTTTTATCCTCCATCCCTCCTCCTCCTTTCCTACTACTCACAATTTGTGTCCATTCCGTCTCCATATCATCATTTTCCGACAATCCACTACTATTTGCTATTCTGATCCAGTCACAAATCAGATTATGCCAAAACCACCAATTCACTAGCGTCTTCTAAATCTCCTCTGATATGCATCTTCGTTATAACGTTACATTGTTTGAGGGAACTATAATGTTAGCTAACTGGACGCAACCATCACTAATGCTAACGTAGCTCCTTAGGGACTGAAGCTGTTATTTTTCTAATTTTGACAATCTAACCGGTGACAACACATTAGTTAAGGTTTTAAGGACTATGGCTGTCGGTATTTGTTGTTTATTTTGTTTAAATATACAGAACTGAAATTTTATGGGTTATTGTTGTTTGGACGATTAAGCTAAAATAGCTAGTATGTGCTAATGTCAGTGTTTGTTTTTTTCCACACTAACTGGCAACTATACCACGTGATACCAACATCGTTATACTACTGGCTCACAAGCCTTGTTAGAAGCAGGAACTAAATGTCAGACGTCTCAGACAGAGATAAACAAAACATTCATTTTGGACCCATCAACATTTTTAAAATGATTAATTCACAATCATAATATTATTTTTTTAGGAAAAGTGAAGAAGCTCTGTGGATGTATTATTATTTTTGAAATATTTGTCTACATAAAAATGTTATCAATATAATCTTTAACTTCCTTTCCCTTTAATCTCGTCTGTTATGCATGGTTTGTTGTTGTGGGATTTGTTATAACCACCTTTGTTAAAACCAGACCAAATCATGATGAGTGAGACAGCTGGAGGAGGTGGCCTGGGGGTGGGGCTTTGTGTCACATGGTTTCTCAGAAACAGTTCGGTTGAGAGTAAAACAGGTAGAGGAGGGGGGCCCTCCTTGTTTGATCTAAGAGAAACTTGGTCAAACATCCAAACAAAACAGGTTAGACAGAAGAGATAAGACTTGAACTTGACTGTTTACACAGAGCAAAGAGCTGTCAGACTAAACAACTTGGGAATGGATTTTCATGCAGAGCAACCTAGATCGTTTAACTGGTGCACAAAGTGTGGGGCAGCCCACCTGAGGGCCACAGAGGTCTGTCATGGGCGAGTGCACCTGACCAGGAGGGAAATTGGGACAGGAACTTGTCTTGAATTAATCTGGTTCATTTTGTGCCTAAAGATCAGGCAGTTTAGGAAAAGCTGAACTTGCTTTCATTTGCACTACAGTACTACTTGTAGTCCTCCTGTGATTTAATTTAGCACTTCCATAAAGTTGAACTTGTGAGACACAGATTTTAAAAAAACCCAAAACAATATGGCTCGGCTCCATCATCACTGGCGCCCCGGAGCATGAAACTATTTCACCTAAGCCTGAAGATCAGTGGCCCAAAGCAATGGCCATTTCTACTCCTTGCCGAGCCCCAGTGGATGCATGGTCACTCGTCGGCCGGGGTGGTGAGAAGGCTCCGGTGAGTTTGAGTCCATGTCAGCCGGAGCACTGGACTGCAGCCTGTAAGGACAGACATGGTGCAAAGCGCCTGCCTCCTCCACCTTCACATCAGGACCTCCCGCTGGCCAACAGGTTTGACATCCTGGATACGCAGGACTTTCCTACACTGGAGGGACGTTCCCATTTTGCAGCGGTCAAGTCTTCCTCCTCCTCTCGCCGCAAGTTACTGAAAGAGGCCGTGATCAGGAGAAGCTCTGGAGGTCTCATTCGTCCAGAGACAGCAGAGAACACCTCTGCTAAGGAGGACGCCGCCCCCTCACCGCAGCAATCCCCGGCCACGACTATCCCAGGGACAGCTGATGGAACTCGGCGGTCCTGGTGATGACAGTCAGCTGTCTGAATTGTGCCCTCCAGATTTTGACTGCTTTAGCCGCCCTAGGGATTGTGGTCATGGTGGGGGCCTTGTTACTGTCTATAGGAAGCATTTAAAGTGTAACCTCATAGTTTGCAATTATTTTTCTTCCTTTGAAGTGCTCATGTTTAAACTTGGTGGCCCCCTCCCTGTCATATTTGCTATTATTTATCGCCCCCCTAAACCAGCTGGTTCCTTCTTGTTGGAACTCCCGAATGCCCTTGCTGCTGATTTTTTAAATATCACTAACTGGCCAAACTCATTCCCGTGGCCACACCTTAGACCTAGTCTTTACTTTGGGCCTGAAAACTCCATCTGTGGAAATCAGGGACATGTTTGTATCTGATCACCTATGCATTGTTTTTAATTGTGAATTAGAGGCTGCTAGTACTGTCTTATCCTGCTCTGAGTACACACGCGTCCTTAATGAGCACAGTGCCTCAGAATTCTGTACACTGTTCAATTCTCCAGGCAGTGTGTTTCCCGATTCCTCCAACACCAACGATTTGGTTGATTGTTTTAACTACCTGTGTTCTTCAACCTTAGATCTCATAGCTCCTCTGAAAAATAGAACGAACTTAAAGACTAGAAAGCAGCCGTGGTTAAATGACAGTATTCGAAGCTGTAAAAGGAAATGCAGAAGAGCAGAACGCAGATGGAAGAAATCTGGTCTCCAGGTCCACTTTGTGGTTATGAAAGAATTCCTTTATAATAGGATGGTGAAGGATGCAAGAACACGCCATTTCTCTGCACTTATTTCTGCCCATCAGTACAATCAGAATCAGAATCAGAAATACTTTGATCCCCGAGGGGAAACTCTTTTGTTACAGCAGCTCACTGTCACGTCAGTGCACACAGGAATAGACGTACTAAGTGGGTATAAGTATAAAATAAAATAAGTGTGAAGTACAAAGTGGGTTTACCGGTTGATGATAATAATACGGTATAAATTAATAGTGCATGAACTGCCAAGTTAAGTGTAGCTTATTAAGATGAGACGGAGGATATTGCACAGCAGTAATAGAGGTATGAATAAATATCAATATCAATAAATAGGGAATTTAAAAGAGTATATTGCACAGGAGTATTAACACAGGATATTGCACAATTATGTCAAGTATTGCAGAGATGTAATGATCAATGTCCAGTTTAATGACTTAGGGTCATATAGACTGACACTTAGAGGGAGAACTTGAAGAGTTTGATGGCCACAGGCAGGAATGACTTCCTGTGGCGCTCTGTGGTGCTTTTTGGGGGGATGAGTCTTCCGCTGAAGGTGCTCCTTTGCTTGACCAGCATGTCATGGAGCGGGTGGGAGACACTGTCCAAGATGGCATGTAGTTTGGCCAGCATCCTCCTCTCTGACACCACCGCCAGAGAGTCCAGCTCCACCCCCACAATGTCACTGGCCTTACGGATCAGTTTATTGAGTCTGTTAGCGTCTGCTACCCTCAGCCTGCTACCCCAGCATGCAACAGCATACAGGATAGCACTGGCCACCACAGACTCATAAAACATCCGGCAGATGTTGAAGGACCTCAGCCTCCTCAGAAAATAGAGGCAGCTCTGGCCCTTCCTGTAAACAGCTTGAGTGTTCTTAGCCCAGTCCAGTTTATTGTCCATGTGTACTCCCAGGTACTTGTAATCCTCAACCATGTCCACACTGACCCCCGGATGGAAACCGGGGTCACTGGTGCCTTGGCCCTCGTAGATCCACAACCAGCTCCTTAGAGTTTGTCGCATTGAGCTGCAGATGGTTCTGCTCACACCATGAGACAAAGTTCCCCACCACAGCCCTGTACTCAGACTCATCACCACCGCTGATACATCCCACTACAGCAGAGTCATCAGAAACCTTCTGAAGGTGGCAGGACTCTGTGTGGTGGCTGAAGTCCGTGGTGTAGATGGTGAAGAGGAAGGGAGAGAGGACAGTTCCCTGAGGGGCCCCAGTGTTGCTGACCATGCTGTCCGACACACAGTGCTGCAGGCGCACGTGCTGTGGTCCTGCACATGCTGTGGTCCTGCAGGTACTTGTACTTGGTGCCTTGGAAGGACCCCCTGGATGGAAACCGGGGTGTACCGCTATTCAATATTGCTAGCTACTGTTTAGCAGCTAGCAATGGCTTCTCACTCTCCTGCTCTCTCTTGCTCGGTGTGTCAGATGTTTAGCTGTTCCTCTGCTTTCTTTAGTGATAATGGTACATGTAATAAATGTAATTTATTTATAGCGCTGTAGTTAGCCAGCCCCCAGTAGCTGGTGCAGACCGACCAGAGGTAGCTCCTGTTAGCCGGCCCACGAATGAGGATGGGTGACTGTCCAAAAGAAGCATAGCCCTAAGCAGAAGCCACCAACCTGTTCACGTTTCTAACAAGTTCTCCCCACTCAGCGACACAACCGCTGAGAAACCAACTTTGATTATTGGCAGCTCCATTTTGAGAAATGTGAACTTAGCAACACCAGCGACTATAGTCAAATGTATTCCTGGGGCCACAGCGGGCAACACTGAATCTTATTTAAAACTGCTGGCTAAGGATGAACGTAAATACAGTAAGATTGTTATTCACGTCGCCGGTAACGACTCCTGACTACAGCAATCGGAGGTCACTAAAGTTAATGTTGAGTCGGTGTGTACATATGCAAAGACAATGTGCGTAGTTTTCTTTGGGCCCCTGCCAAACTTGACCAGTGATGACATGTTTAGCCGCATGTCTTCATGCCGTCACTGGCTGTTGAGGTGGTGTCCAGCAAACTATGTGGGCTTTGTAGATAACTGGCGGACTTTCTGGGGAAGACCTGGTCTGATTAGGAGAGACGGCAGTCATCCCACTTTGAACGGAGCAGCTCTCATATCCAGAAATCTGGCCGAGTTTATGAGTGGACCAAAACCATGACAACTCAGAGTTCAGACCAGGAGGCAGAGTTGCAGTCCTACACGCAGAGCAGTTACCCACCCAAAGCTCCTTAGTGACGGTGTCTGCCCCCCGACCACTTAAATTAATAAAACCAAAAGTTAACAGAAGAGGAGTTATACATAAAAATGTCTCAATATAACAGAGACAGACTCTTATGCTAATTTCAGCCCCTGCCAAATTGACCATCTAGTTGATAGTGCTGCAGGCTCACAGGGAACGACACTCGTTTCTATCGCTCCTCTAAAAAAGAAGATAATAAAACAAAGAACTTTAGCTCCATGGTATGACCCCCAAACTCGCAAATTAAAGCAAACATTGCGAAAAATTGAAAGGAAATGGCGTTGCAATAACCTGTAAGAATCTCGTTTAGTCTGGCAAGATAGTCTTATAACATATAGGAAAGCCCTCCGTAATGCCAGAGCAGCCTACTACTCATCATTAATAGAGGAAAATAAGAACAACCCCAGGTTTCTTTTCAGCACTGTAGCCAGGCTGACAGAGAATCGCAGCTCTACCCTCAGTAGTAATGACTTCATAAGCTTCTTAACTATTAGAGAAAAATTCACATCCTGCCCTCAACTGGTACCGACTTATCTTCAAACACAGGAACCTTAGAAACAAATGTAAAACCTGATATATATTTTGACTGCTTTGCTCCTATCGACCTTCTTCAACAAATTTTAATGATTAATTCATCTAAGCCATCAACCTGTCTCTTAGACCCCATTCCAACTAGGCTGCTTAAAGACGTTTTACCCTTAGTTAGCACTTCTTTACTGGATATGATCAATCTGTCTTTATTAACAGCTATGTACCACAGTCCAAGATCCTTGAGAAAGCAGTCGCCAATCAGTTGTGTGACTTTCTAAATAACAATAGTTTGTTTGAGGATTTTCAGTCAGGATTTAGAGTGCATCATAGCACAGAGACAGCACTGGTGAAAATTACAAATGATCTTGTAATTGCATCTGACAGTGGACTTGAAACTAACCAGTTAGCTAAACTTCAAGCATGCCTTAAGGACATAAAGACCTGGATGATCTGCAATTTTCAGATATTAAATTCTGACAAAACTAAAGTTATTTTACTTGGTCCAAAACACCTCTGAGACACGTTATCTAAAGAAATAGTTACTGTAGATGACATTGCCCTGGCCTCCAGCACCACCTTAAGGAACCTCGAAGTTATCTTTGATCAGGATTTATCCTTTAACTCCCACATGAAACAAACTTCGAGGACTGCCTTCTTTCACCTACGCAACATTGCAAAAATCAGGCACATCCTGTCTCAAAATGATGCTGAAAAACTAGTCCATGCATTTGTTACTTCTAGGTTGGACTACTGCAATTCCTTATTATCAGGCTGCTCGAATAAGTCCCTTAAGACTCTCCAGTTGATCCAGAATGCTGCGGTACTGACAAGAATTAGGAAAAGAGATCATATTTCTCCAATATTAGCTTCTCTGCACTGGCTCCCTGTAAAATCCTGAATATAATTTAAAATCCTTCTCCTCACCTACAAAGCTCTTAATGGTCAGGCACCATCATTTCTTAAAGATCTCATAGTACCTTATTACCCGACTAGAACACTGCGCTCCCAGGATGCAGGGTTACTTGTGGTTCCTAGAGTCTCCAAAATTAGACCGGGAGCCAGAGCCTTCAGTTATCAAGCTCCTCTCCTGTGGAATCAGGTCCCAGTTTGGGTTCGGGAGGCAGACACCATCTCCACATTTAAGAGTAGCCTTAAGACTTTCCTCTTTGATAAAGCTTATAGTTAGGGCTGGCTTGGGTTAGTCCTGAACCATCCCGTAGTTATGCTGCTATCCATCTGTATGCATTTTTATCCCATTACTGCATCGGCAGTAACATCGACATCTTCTCTCTCCCATAGTTTTGTGCTTTCTCGTCTCTCTCCTCTCTCCTTCTGTCACTTTCAGCAGGTATTTCTGCCTCCGGAGCTGCAGAGACTGGATCTGTGGTTGTGGGCCTCTTTCTCTCTCCTTTTCTCTCTCTCTCTCTTAAAACCTAACATAGCGACGGATGGTCGCCACCATTGAGTCTGGTTCTGCTCGAGGTTTCTGCCTCTTAAAGGAAGTTTTTCCTTGCCACTGTCACCAAGTGCTTGCTCATGGTGGGATTTGTTGGGTCTCTGTAAATAACATTATAAAAAGTTCGGTCTGGACCTGCTCTATAGGAAAAGTGCAATGAGATAACTTCTGTTATGAATTGGTGCTATATAAATAAAATTGAATTGAATTGATTTTTTTTCAGCCAATGTAGTTAGCTAGTGCTCCAAGACAGAGACTCTCAGCGAGACAAATTCAGCAGCTCGGATCCCATTTTTAATCAGCTGTGGGCTTCCACTTGAGAGACTGACCGCAAAAAGCACCCCTTGCTCTAAACCTTACGCTGCTGTTGGCTTGGCTAGGCTTGTCTTTAGCCTGCTGGCCAAGCTAGCCGACTGCTTGGCCATGGGTGTGTGTGAAAATTCATTTCAGGCCTACTGCCCCCGTTTTGGCGACGTAAAGTTTATCCGACTAAGGCAACTTCACATCTGGCTTAAGGGCTGCTGCTGTAGCAGAAACATCCCCTGCGTGGACAACTTCACCACATGCTACAACACAACAGAGCTCTTTGAACATGGTCGCCTCCATCCAAATCACGCAGGAGCTCGTCTTCTGTCTATGAACATCAAACTCACACTACATTCCTGCAAAGCGTTCCCCACCTGCAGGTGTGACATGGCCGACTCATTTTCCAGGTGAGCCCGGTTCAGAACGGACTCTGTCCTTCACTCTCACTCTCTGCTCTGTCTAACGTCCCTGTATTGATTACTAATGGTCCTTGTAATTGTTGATCACATGACATAAACATGCATTTTCATTGAATTTAGGATAACAAGATTTCTAGTCAATGGGTTTAATCACTCAGAAACACAGATATGGTCCTTTAAAACTGAGAAAATGTTCAGTCTCTCTCAGGCTTTTAGCATTATTGGACTCTGAATTAAAACTTAATTTAATTTCAGCTCATTTCATTTAAATGTTTTTCTATCAACGTACGGTGTTAGTTATGAGTTATGTAAAAAACCATCGTAGAAAAGGTTTCAGTCGTAGTCGTCTGGACACTGAGTATCTGTTGATTACTCTAGCTATTTTCACCTGAAACTGACCTAATTGTTTCCATGATGGCGTGACCAAGGTGCTAATACATTGTGGTAAACTTTGGGCAGATTGAACCTCAGACTGCGGTCTGTGATTCAATCTGCCCAAAGTTTACCACAGTGTATTAGCACCTTCGTCACCCAATCATATGCTAATCAGGTACTTAACAGTGATGAGGGAGGTGCAGCCAGAAAACAATAGGCCTGATTACTGATTACTGGGCCATCATGGAAACAATTAGGTCAGTTTCAGGTGAAAATAGCTAATCAACAGATATTCTCTGACTTTGACCGGAGTCAGCATCTCATTGCTTTCATTCACATTTTCGTTATAGATGAGATCGCCCTGAGTGCCTTGGTTTTAGCTGCAAACATCTCCTGTGGACACAAAAACACCTCCTGTCAGACTGAGTTTACAGTCAGTCCTGAGTGAACACTGTAACAATGAGTGAATGAAGTGCAGTTAACATGACAGAGTGCAGACCAACATGTGAAGGTGATGTTATCGGACACTGTTGTCTTTCTGGAATTTGATTCACAGATAATAAGCTAGTTAGAACAAAACAAACAGAACCAGCACTCACAGATAAATAGTCTTCTTGTTTATTGAGGGAGAAAACTAGAAGCCTTCATCATCATCATCATCAGGCTTCTAGCCTTATCTGTGAGCGCCGGTATTCTGTTAGTTTTGATCCTTGCTTTGACCGTGCACCCGATACAGTGTTTAGATTTGGAGCTGTGTGCACTGCTACTTTTCTCACTGAGTTAGTTAGAAAATGATCTTCTGTCTGTTTATTACTGAACTGAGTGTGCAGGAACTGAAAACAGGACTTTACATTATTTCTATAAATTTGTCTTTGAAGCATATAAACAACTTGTTTTTGGAATTAGTTTCTATGAATTAAATTCGTTCTCAGAACAATATAATTATATTGCTGATCTTCTTGACCGCAGCTGCTTGTTAATTGACTGTTTATTAGTGACTGTTCAGGTGGACCAGGCCTGAGTATGCTCAGGTCCTCTTCGAATTGTGTCTCTGAAAATTAATTCAAGCATGTCAGGGCCACGAATCCATTTTGGATCCAATATTTTGGACCTGTGAAGAGCTGTAGCTCCAGCATCCCTTAGTCTGTCTACACAAGATCTGTTTAAACTACATTTATCAGTTGTCCGTGTCAGTTTTAATCAGTACAGCTGTCTACGGTGGCGGAGTAACAGCTGGCGTTTAACTGATGTGTAACAGTGACCCAGCTACTTTTGGTGTCACATGCTGGATCTCTTTTCCAACTACAGCTCCACATGGTGGTTCTTTGTCTTGTACTTCGGGGGTGTGGAATACAAGTGATAGTAGAATAAAGTGACTGTATATTTATTACTTACTACTACTGACTTTGTGCAAAAAGTGTATTAGTATTATGAGCTTCAGAAAGTGTTTTATTGCAGCAAATGAACGGAGCAGAACAGAAAGCAGTTGGGGGCGTGGCTCTACACCTGGATGACTGCAGCTGAAACTATGTAACTATAAACACTGATGTTTTACACATGAACTACTAGAGATACTAAAATCAGATTTTCCATGAGGACACGGCACCGACTTATAGTGTTGGTGAAACTTACTTTGACCTTTTACATCTTAGCATCAGTTTTATGAGTTCAAGTTGTAGCTGTGGTGTTGAGTTCAACCTGAGCTTCAGTCCTCTGCAGCTGTTTTATTCACAGCAGACAGATTCAGTCATGCTGGAGTTCAGTGAACTAGAGAAGAACACCTGTCATGTCCATGCTGGAAAATCAGTGTTTCCTGTTTCAGCCTGCCAGTCTGCACCAACTGGTAAGACTGTAACTGTCAGCCAGTTTCATACCATCGCCTAATACTACAAGCTTCCATTATGCACTTATACACTAAAAACATTACAAAGAGAAACTAAATGTGTCCTGTGTGCACAGTTTTGGTTTTAAGGCACGTGGTTCAGTGCCTGCACTGGACCTGAACAGACTCAAACAGATTGAGAACAGCAACACTGGCAGCAGCATGATGCTCTGTTGATTAACAGGTAGCCATGGTGGAAAAGAGCAGCAGTAAATGTCCTGAGAATCACTTTTAAGTCATTGAAACTAATTCCAAAAACAAGTTGTTCTTTATGCTTTGAAGACAAATGTACAGAAATTCTTGAAAGTTGTATTTTGACCTCTTTCACCAACAATAAAACATTCTGTAGCCAATCAGGCGATAGTGAAGGAAGTTTTTATCATTGTGTCATAAACACAAACTATTCAGCGTATAAGTATGCATATTTAGCGTATATTGGAGACTTTGAGATGAGTCAGAACTTCTCGTACATATAAAAGTTTGTTTACAATATGTTCACATTTGAGTGATTAATGACTGAATGATCTTCAAATACGAGGAAACAGATTTCTGTAGGTAAAAAACATGTTTAGAGACCTGAGGAATCCTAAAGAGGCATGCAGTGAAGAATGACGGCTCTGTTGGCAGTCCTGCAGGTTTGGTGCAGATCAGCTGGAGTTGAAGGTGCACGGACCCTTGTTGTGCGAACCCTAAAGTTACACTTGCATTATCTGATGTTAGGGCAATTAAATGAATCATCATTATTATGTATATCTAACCTGTTTAGTGCTGTTTTACCAAACTGTAATAATTATCTGACACCAAACATGGCATTTCTAGCACTGTTTAAACTGCTGTAATAAACATAAAACTATTCATTCAATCGCTAAACCACATAGTAATGTGAAGATCCTCAACATGTGGAATTATGCAATTCATATCTCAGTCAGTGTGTCTTAGTTTAATAGCTCTGATGACCCCCCTCTAATAAAACAGGTTTGAATTTTTCTAAAGGAAAACAGAAAGGATGAGATACTGGTAGGAGGGAGGAGAGATCGTCCCACTTGGAGAGTTTCTGTGAAATCATGTGAACACAGAGCGTCCCTCCCTTCTGCTGATGGAGGATAAAAACTCTCCTCACATCACAGCATCACAGAGATCCTGAAGCCCACAGCACAGGTAAGAACACTTTGATAGAGGAATGATGAAATACTTTCAAATAAAGATTTTAGACTCTATACAAAGCGTAAAATGGGACAAAGATTCACTTGACATGCTAACTGATATTTATAGCTGTTTTCATTCATCAGTGTGTTAAGTTCACTCTTGTACAAGAACACTGAAATGAAATTTCATTTTTTACAAACTGGCAACCCAGAAGTTGTCCGTATTAATGGTTTATAAGTTATTAAGCATTCGTCATTTATTTATTTACCATTAACTAAGCCGTTACAACTTGTAGCTCTTTTCCACTTAATGACACGTCTTCTGGAGTTTTCCCTCACCTGAACTTGTAAGAACCCGTAAGGTCTTGGTTCTTAGTTCTTCCTTGCTTTTCCACTGTGTTAAAAACCAGCTTTGGATAAACGTCAATAAAAAGGCGACAATACTTTGGATGACTTATTCTAGGAGTAACCCTGTCTCCTACAAAATACGTTTGTGTCCTACTAATTTGCTTTGCCAAATACGTTTTGGAGGACACATAACTTCTGTGTGGATTTGTGAGGAAGTTGACAGTAATAAGGTGTCGCCCATTGAACATTATCATTCGTCCCTCCAGTTTGACCACTTATCCAGGTCCAGGTCGTAGTGGCAACAGGGTAAGTAACGTTGCTGAGACGTCCACGTCCTCCAGCTTCTTCCTGGGTAAACACGGTTCTTCTTCCCATGGGCATCTTCAGGGCTGATTGGCAGCTTATGTGACTGACCACCGCAGTGTGACGTCGGGTTGCATTTCTCCAAAAGTTATCTCAACTTTTTGACGCAGGACCATTGCGTTTTTTTCGGCATCTCCTGTGGTCCAAACCACCGCAGCCTAAACGCACTACCCACATTCAAATGAATGGGAAGACTGGCGTTGTGGCCACAATGTCTGATTTGGTGTGAATACAGCCTAAGGCTGAGCCCAGACACCCTGCCAAGGAAACTCATTTCATCTGCTTGTATGCACAGTCTCATTTTTTCAGTCATTATCCAAAGCTCCCGACCACACCTGAGGGCTGGAATGTAGATTGACTGATAAATCAAGAGCTACACCTTCAGGCTCAGCTCCCACAACATTCCAGTACTACACCCACATTACAGAACATACACAACAGATTACAGCTGTGATCTTGAATTCTTAGTCCCTGAATGTCTTCTCTTGGGGCAGTGACTCACTCCCAAAATGAAGCGATCACTCCACTGTTTTCCAGCAGAGTACCATGACCTCTGATTCTTATCCCGACCGCTTCACAATCAGCTGTGTACCATCCCAGAACGCATCAGAGGTCATGGTCTGATGAAGCCTGCAGAACTACCTCAAGTGCCAATCCTGAGCTCACAATACTGGACTATTTCCTCCCTCTGGCTGTGCCTTGAGATTCCGTCTATGAAAATCACAAACAGAATCAGTGGCAAGGCACAACACTAGTGGAGTCCAACAGCCACAAGGAAGTTTTGCTGAGAATATAAGATAAGATATGATAAGATAGAACTTTATTAATACTGAAGGAAATTATTGTGCCAGATTGTTAAAAAATTGCAACATACAGTAAGAATAAAAAACAATATAGTAATAAATGTAAAGTATATAAAGAGTAAATGCTAAAACAAGGAGTGCCTAATAGAATAACAATAAAAGTAAGATAAATTAGTAAAATAAAATAGAAAAGTAATATGAGCTTATTAAGAGCAATACAAACAATAGAACTGGATGCCCAGGACTGGGATTCCTTTGTTTTATTGTTTTTTCTCACTGTCTTCTGTGTAGAGGCTGGTCCTGTTATTACGTCGTATTGCACATGATGATGATATTGCACAGGGCTGACACATTAAAAAGTGAGTTCAGATGACTGTATGTCTGAGGATCAGTCTTAGTGTTCGATGTTTCAGCTGTCCTTTCTGCAGAAGGGGAAGGAGTTATACAGTTTGATGGCCACAGGTAGAAAAGACCTCCTGTTGCGTTC
Source organism: Siniperca chuatsi (assembly GCF_020085105.1). Classification (NCBI taxonomy): domain Eukaryota; kingdom Metazoa; phylum Chordata; class Actinopteri; order Centrarchiformes; family Sinipercidae; genus Siniperca; species Siniperca chuatsi. The sequence continues at coordinate 549,638 of NC_058059.1, forward strand.
TGTGGTGCACCTCGGTGGTCTCAGTCTGCAGCTGAGTAGTTTCCTCCTCTCTGACACCTCCACCAAAGACTTCAGTTCCACTCTCAGGACAGAACCAGCTGTCCCGATGAGCTTATTGAGTCTATTAGCATCAGCTGCCTTCACCCTGCTGCCCCAGCTCACTACAGCGTCGAAGATGACACTGGCCACCACCGAGTGATAAAACATCTGCAGCATGGTTCTGCAGACATTGAAAGATCTGAGTCTCCGACCTTTCTTGTGCAGAATCTCTGTGTTTTTACTCCAGTCTATCTTAATGTCTATGTGGTACTTGTAATCCTCGAAAATGTCCACCTCTGTTCCCCTGATGCTGACTGGGTTTGGACAGGTCCTCTGCTTCCTAAAATCCACCTCCAACTCCTTTTATGATGTTGAGGTGATTCAGTTCACACCACTCCACAAAATTGTCCACCACACTCCTGTACTCAGCCTCTTGTTCCCTGCTGATACAGCCCACAATGGCAGAGTCATCCAAAAATGTCTGCAGGTGTAGAGTGTGAACAGGAAGGTCTGTCCCCTGAGGTGCCCAGTGGTACTCACTATTATGTCCGACACGCTGCTCTGTAGCCTCACATACTGTGGCCGACCTGTGAGGTCGAAGAACATGACTCTCACAGTGCTGCCTGCCTCTTCCAGGTGAGTATAAATGGTAAATGAAATGTACTTAAATAGCACCTTTCTGACTACTCAAAGCGCTGCAACTACATATCATATTCACACACCGATGGCACAGCCCTCGGGAGAAATTTGGGGTTCAGTGTCTTGCCCAAGGACACTTCGACATGTGGGGTGGGGGAAGCCGGGATCAAACCACCAACCTTCCGATTGGTGGACAACTCACTCTACCACCAAGCCACAGTCACCCGACTGCTTGTTGAGCTGCAGCAGTCACCTGAACCTGCTGAGCTACAGCAGTCACCTGTTCTTGAGCCGCAGCAGCCGTCTGAACCTGCTGAGCTGCAGCAGCCTCCTGAACCTGCTGAGCTACAGCAGTCACCTGTTCTTGAGCCGCAGCAGCCGTCTGAACCTACTGATCTGCAGCAGCCTCCTGAACTTGCTGAGCTGCAGCAGTCACCTGTTCTTGAGCCGCAGCAGCCGTCTGAACCTACTGATCTGCAGCAGCCTCCTGAACTTGCTGAGCTGCAGCAGTCACCTGTTCTTGAGCTGCAGCAGCCTCCTGAACCTGCAGCAGTCACCTGTTCTTGAGCTGCAGCAGCCTCCTGAACCTGTGTAACTTTTCTTCATTACAGATGAATGAAAATGTAGTTAAAGTTATCGTTTTGTTTGTTTTTTCATCCAGACACCAGCACCTGTTTTAGCCTCACTGTGTGGAGCCCTCGCTACTCACCATGGAAACGGAGTGAGTAACACTAACACAATATTAAAACAAAATACAGTAAAGTGTGTGTAAATATATCGATATATTTACACACACACACATATATATGTATATATATATAATCACAACAAACTGACATGTAACATGTGTCATTAAAGTTAAATCAGTTTAAAGTTTTTACATGCCAAAGAAGAAATACGTAAAAGGTTAAATACAATTCATTTTATGTTAAAAATGTAAAAGACAACAATCTGACTGTCAAACCAGAAACATTTCTGTTGCACTTTCAACACGACAGTCTGAACTGAATGATGTCAGATTAATACAAAGACTACGGCAGCTCAGTTTAATATGTAGAGCGAGAGAGATTATAAATGTGCATCTTGTAACATTACAGCCTTCTGATATCACTGTAATACAGTAGTCATTTCAATTGTCATCTCTTATACACAAACAAAATAACAGTTCAAGAGCCCATTTTAAGTTGTTGAGGAGAATCTTCTCAGATCAGATCAGTCTGAAAACTAGTTTCCTCTTGTTTAATTCTGTTATAGTTTGAGGGTATTTCACTTCCTGTTTTTTTTTTTTTTTTTTTTTTTAGTATTCTCCTTCCATTGTGTGTCTTGTGGTTTTACTTCCTGTCTTTGTTTGCTTTCCCTCCAGTTTTGATTGTTGGCCCTTCCTTGATTGTTTGCACCTGTGTCTCGTTGTTTCACCTCCCCTAGGGTATTTAGTCCGGGTCTCTGTCTTTGTTCAGTGTTGGGTCATTGTTGCTACTGTCTGGTGTGATTCCTATCTGATGTTGCTCCTATCGTGAGTTTTTGTTGGCTTGTGAGTGTTCCTGACATTGTGTGTGTGTCGCCGTTTGGTGCACTTTTGTTGTACCTGGTTCCTGTACCCAGTTCCCCGACATTCTTACCGTGAGTTCTGCTTTGGATTCTTTGTCTCCTGTGGACCTTGGTTATATTCTGGATTTTGTACTTTGCCTGCTCCCTATTGGACTGTTTAGCCACATTCCCTGTTTCCACCACTGCCAGCCGGTAACCCATTTTCCTGTTGCCTGTTCATTGCCTGTTCGTTACCTGTCTGCCTACCGGTCTGCCTGTACCTGCCTGTAATCCACATCACCCCCAATAAACACTGTAGCCATCCGGCTACTTCACCTCATACCGCTTCCTGGTATTCTGCATTTGGGTCCACATACTACTACACAGCACACACAACAAATCCTTATTTGTTCTCATGCTGGATATTAATTTATTCTTCCATGCAGCTGGCATGAATGAAAAGTAACAATATAAGGAGGCTGTTGGTTAGATTACTACTGGCCATTATTACATTACATTATTACTGTGGAGTGTTTTTAACCTCTCTGATCTGAGAAGATTTTCCTCAACAACTTAAAACAGGTTCTTTCATGAACTTAAAGTTAGTCCTCAGTTGGAACCCGCTGACCTGGGCCTGATGTTTGCACGTTGTCTGTGTCTGCATGGTCAAAAATAATCTTCCATGCTAAAAACTTATATTATAAACTTATATATCTATACTGAAGACAGTAACACTTTACTTTAAGTCCCCCTATTTATCATTTATAATCAGTATATAAACATGTAATAAATATTTTTATACACACTTTAATGTAGTTGGAAGCAGGACATTTTAAGTGTTTATTAATGCACAGTATCTGACAATGATTATAACTTCTCCTATGAAGACATGTTTTCTATTATTACAAACTGTGTTTTACTATATTGTCATTCATTGTCTGTTTATACAGCAGCCTCTTGTGGTTGTCCACAGGAGGAGTTATAGTTGTTAACGGACACATTAATAAACATTGACACTGCCTGGCCACTTTATTAGGTACACCTATACAATCTAATGCAATCCAGTACAACAGCTCAGTGTTTTCCTTTCTGAAGCCCATGATGGTTCGAGAGGTGTTAATTCATTCATATGTTTATTACTGAGGGCTTAGTCAGTGGTGGTGTTGTACTGGACTGTTATATTAAAATGCGTGTTATACCCCCCATTTGTAAATAATGAACACATATTTACATTAATACCTCTGACAGTATCTGTCAAAACATTTTTATCTATGTGAATGTAGAATTAATGGCTGAGCTGTTCTATTGGACCGCATGAGACTTTACAGGTGTACCTAATAAAGTGGCCACTTAGTGCATATCTGCTAACAACTACATTAGTGTGTTTTAAACCATTTATTACATGATTATAAATCGTTAATGAATGTTTAAAGTAAAGTGCTGCCTTTAAAACTGCCTTTTAAATCATTTTCAAATAGTTTCTAATATTTTAAGATATATTACCTTTTTATTGATTTTAATGCATTATGTAAATCCCTTAAATTACCTGTGTGTGCCTTCAGATGGGTTGTAATCCCTTTTCAAAATCAAAAATGTGCCATAACAACACTGATACACTTTTAACATGCAGCTGCAACATTTTGGACCAAAACGGTTTTGTTCAAATCAGTAATAAGAAAATATTTTTTTGTATTATTATATTTAATTTGATGTAGCTTTTAACAATGAATAGAAAATAACATGTTGAGATCACAGACAGTATATAAAGTCGGACGACGCGTCTCCACTTCCTCCCCCTGTACAAAAATGAAGCCAAAATATCCCGGATACGGGAGCTGCGATCTTCAGTCAATCATGACGTGAAACCTCCTTTTTGTAGCATCAAATAACTAATTAAAACCTGGAAGACAGAATTGAGTTGATTGAACGTAAACAGAGAGAAATCCAACTGTCTCAGGAGCTTCTGAAGAAATATGAACAAGAGATGAAGAACAATGAGAAGTTCACTGTAGAAGTTGCAAACTTATCAGAAAAATGAACACTTGAACAAACATCAGCATGATAAGAACTACCTAAACTGACTGAAACCATGTTTGGAACAAAACATTTTCAGGTGTACTTTGACTTCTTAGTCTGGCTCATATCCCATCCACTAATATGGAGGGGGGCGGGGTCTATGACATGTACTGCAGCCAACCACCAGGGGGCGATCCAGATGTTTTGGCTTCACTTTTGGGGAGCTGTCATGTCGTCCATCTGTATATACAGTATATTGTTGAGATGTACGAGGAGGGAAGAGTCAAATCTATACATGACATTTACACATGAAAATGATTTTCTTCTTCGACAGGAATACTAACACCTCACCCAAATATGATGACATCATTTCTAAAAGTGTTCTGATCCAATCAGGATCTCCTGCTCGCTACCAGCTGACACCAAAGAAAGAGAATATTGGAACTCTAACAAGAATGACTCTTGGTGAAAAACATGTGAACAAAATAAACAAAACCATCTTGCTTGTTGGTGAAACAGGATCAGGAAAATCTGCTCTGGTCAACGCTCTGGTCAACTACGCCATGGGAGTGAAGTGGGAAGACGATGTCTGGTTTGAGATCGCAGAGGACGAGGAGAGAAGTCAATCAGAAAGTCAGACATCAGATGTGATCGTGTACCAGATCTTTGGTTTCGAAGATGAAACTCTGCCCTACTCTCTGACCATCATCGATACTCCTGGATACGGGAGCACCAGAGGGATCGAACAAGATCTAAGAGTCAGTCACAGATTATTTGACTGGTTCCGCTCAGAGGATGGAGTTCATGAGATTAATGCAGTGGGTCTGGTGCTGAAGGCAGGTGTGAATCGACTGAGTGACCGACTGAGGTACATCTTTGATTCAGTGGTGTCTCTGTTTGGAAAAGACATGGAGAAGAACATCGTTGCCCTCATCACACACTCAGATTGTGTGACATCTGAAAATGCCCTTAATGCTTTAGAAGATGCAGACATTAAGTTTGCCAAAGATGAGGATAACCAGCCTGTTCACTTTATGTTCAATAACCACCAGACCACACAGAAAACACAGAAAAATATGGCTGCTTTAAAAAGTGCATGGGACTTAACAACGAACGAAATGAGTCAGTTCAAAGACTTCCTGGAAAAAGCTGCACCTCAGAAGTTGATAACAACTGTTGCAGTGTTGAATTCACGCATCAGACTGACAGCCTGCATCCAAAACCTGAAAGACAGAATTGAGTTCACTGAACTAAAACAGGGAGAAATCCAACAGACTCAGGAGCTTCTGAAGAAATATGAACAAGTGATGAAGAACAATGAGAAGTTCACTGTAGAAGTTGAGAAGGTCTACAAAGGTAAAGAAACTATCAGTGGTGGGAGGTGGGGGTTGTTCTTTTATGAAGGAGCTGTCTGCTGTAAAGTCTGTGAGGAGAACTGTCACTATCCTGGATGCACAGTGGCCTGGAGTCCAGGAAGCTGTGAGGTCATAAAAGATGGCCGCTGCACTGTATGTACCAGGAAGTGTCCTGCATCAGATCACGTGAAAGAAAAGTGGATCTATGTGAACAAGACAAGGAAAGTTCAGATGACCAACGAAGACATGAAAAAGAAGTGTGAAAAGATTAAAGCAGACTGTGAGAAGACAACAAGCTTGTTGGAAAATCTAGAAAAGGAAATGGAAGAACTTCAGAAAGAAAAGGATCGGTTGTTGGAAAAGTCCTTCAAGCATGTTGTCAGACTGGAGCAGATCGCCTTGAATGTTGACTCACTGTCCACTTATGTCCACCTGGACTTCCTGATTGAGAAGATGAAGGAGAAAGGAGACGCAGAGAAGGTTCAGACACTGGAAGAGATGAAACGTCGAGTGGATGCAGGAAGCCGAGCAGGACTGCGGTACAAATGAACAGCAGCTGGTAAAGCATGGATGAAGAAGTAGGTGACAACATGACTGAGAGCAGACAGCTGTAGGAAACAAGGTCAACACTGTTGATACAAATGCTTAAACATTGCAAAAGGTTTTTTCATCATGGTTCTATGAAGTGGGATGTTGATGTAATAACTGCATAAGAAAATTGAAATGTAATCACCTTTTAAATGTGTAATTCCTGGAAACAGCGCCCTCTGCACCCTACTATCACCAGGAGTATGAATAACACGCCAATGTCATTTCACGCCATTTAGTCTGTACTGACTTCTATTGTGCAGAGAGCGCGTCATAAAGAAAACAATGTGACGTAGTTTATAGAGCAACAAAGTCCAAGTTTGGAGGTTATCGGGTTGGATGGATGGTACACACAGAGGACTTTTAAGTTATTTAAAATTTTAACTTACTTAGCTCACGTTACATACGTGGCTTACGTAACGTACTTATTTGAACCCAAACCAAGTAGTTTTGGTGCCTAAACCTAACAGAACTGCAACCGTTTCACAACATTAACCATTTGTTTATTACTGTTACCATGACCACAAAGGTCACCTGACTTCGTCCACAACTCGTGAAATGCGGCATCTTTAACGGTGCTAAAGGACACTTGAAGTGTCCTGGTCCTGGTTTTAAACGCAGTGAGGCGCCCCCTGGTGTTCCATGTTGAGTACAACAGCTCCCTCCCTCCCCTACGTCACAAACTAAACACACAAAATACGTTTATTTTTCTTTAGTTTCTTTGTGTAAGTTGACTGTTTTGAAGGTTTTTCTAACGTGTGATTTATTCTGATCTTCTGATGTTGACAGTAAACACTGACATATATAATATTTACATATAGAGTTTTCTCATGTTAATCAGTTTGTACAGAGGACGCTACAGAACTGAACTCACGCAGAAATATTCTGCTGTGCTGGAGGTGAATCAACGTTCAGACTTCAGTGTTTGTGAAGAGTCATGAAATCGAATGTACTTTGATGAGATTCATACGCTGTTTTCTTCATGTGTCTTCGTGCTTGGAATGGCTAGTTCAATCCTCCTGATTGATGCAGTTTTCTGTGAATCATTAATAAAATCTGCTTCGTGACCTCAGTTTGTCTCAGTGTCTCAGTGTCTTCACTGGATCCGCTGCTCTATAGGAAAAGCGCAATGAGATAACTCGTGTTGTGAACTGGCACTATATGAATAAAATTGAACTGAATTATCATGCTTTCCACAATAATGTTAGTACCAGAAAATAGCCACATACAGTAAAATTGCTGCAGTATAAAACAGTAACCCAATAATCAGCTATTTGTGCAATATTCTGTTTACTACTCAAGTTTGTGCAATATTCTGTTTACTATTCTGTTTACTACTCAAGTGCAATATTAGTTTCCCTTGTTAGTTTTTCTTATTTACTGTTACGGATATACCTCAATTACTCTCGACAGTACATGCACCTCCGCTTTTACTATTATTTATTACATAATTAGTGACATTGTATTTATACTGTACTTCACCATCTACCAGTTAACCCACTTGGTACTCGACACTTAGTTTATCTTATACTTATACCAACATGTTACTTAATTTATTTCTGACCTGTTTATAGTGTATAATATCGTTTTCTCCTGTGTGCACTGACGTAAAGACGAGCTACTGTAACAAAGAGTTTCCCTACGGGGATCAATAAAGTATTTCTGATTCTGATTCTGATAATCTCCTTGATAGAGACTGGAAACATTTAGATAAATATTGTTATTTATATAAAAGGTTTGGCAAAATAATCAAGCTACTATTTCCAAAGTCAGCAACCTTTAACTGAACCGAACCTTTAAGCTCAGTAAATACGTTTAACTTCTATCTTTACTACACAGAGCTCTGTCCGTTACCACTAGAGGCCAGTGAAAGCTCGTGATTTTACACCAAAGACAACAAACAAACTCAGAGAAGACTTTAGGAATAAAATCGGGACAGACAAAAAGACATTCATTTAGTGTTTATTGTATTAGAACGACACTTTGCAGACTTATATTGTTTGATAACTAAATGAACAATGAGATTATGAATGCAGATACAGATAGCATTAGGCCTTTCAACAGCAAGGCCATTCAAAGTGTTTTACAGAAGACAGAAAGAGAAGCTAAAGGCCTATATATATATATATATATATATATATATATATATATATATATATATATATATGTATATATATATATATATATATATATATATATATATATATATATATATATATATATATATATATATATATATATAGATTCTCTGTTTAATAAGATTATTATTCATCACTGTTTTCCAGCTCATTATCACAGCATCATGCATCATAAATCATTCACTGCAGTAAGTTAATGATCACTGGCTGCTGCTCATACCAACACAACACTTCCTGTTTGTGTTTCAAAATACACAATAAAAGCCTTTTATTGTGAAGACAGTGGTAGACTTTTACTGTGAAACAACCGCAGGAAGTGTTGACGACGCTAGCGAGGTTAGCTAACGAACATTTGACTCAAAAACTGTTTCTTCTGAGTGGAAATATAGTCCAAGTACTACCAACACAGTGACACTGAATATCTACAAGTTCTTATTTAGTTATTGTATTCAAACAGCTGCAGCTCGGGTCTTTAAGGAAACATGTTTCTGAAATTAACGTGAATGTTTTTAATGAGAAACACAAGATCATTGAGGTTCCTCAGAGATGACCGGACAGCCAATCACAGGAGAGAACATTAGATCTCCATGGCGACGCGGATCGTTTGGGGAAGGGCAGCCTCGGTGTCAGACTTCCTGTTTGCTGTTTCCAGATGAAGATAAAAACAGTAACGTGTCGGTAAGTTGCTGCTGGATGAATTCTTACACAAGATATTTGATATTAGAGTTTTTATAACTTCCAGCTGTTAATGTTGTTCTGTCACGAGCCCGTCAGCTCTCCAGCTTCCTGCTGTCACGAGCTTTCAAAGTGGTGTAGACCAGACCAGAACCAGAACTACTCTGATCCTTTAGTAAAAGTAACAACACTGCAGTATAAAAGTACAGAAGTATTATCAGCAAAAAGTCCTTAAAGTAGGCAGCTTATACTGCAGCCAGAGAGTATTAGTTCTGATATTAATAGACTGTTAATAGACTGTTAATGCTGATGCATGTGTACACAGCATTTTACTGTTGTAGCTGCTCCAGGTGGAAACCATTTTATATTCTTTTGGGTAGTTTCATCTTATTTTATGTGTAAAAACTTCGAATGAAAACCAGCTCCAGCTGTCAGAGAACTGCAGTGAACAAAAAAGTACAATGTTTCCCTCTCAGTTGGAGTAGAAGTTTAAAGTAGCAGAAAATGGAAATACTCCAGTAAAGGACCTTGACGCCGTTCATAAGTACAGTACTGGAGTAAATGTACTCAGTTACTTTCCACCGCTGCTTTAGACTAACCAGTCTCCACGTCTTTGAAGAAACTCCGTCACCTCTACGAACACGTCTTTACAGGTGACGTTATTAAATGAAATGTCAGTTAGAAGCTTTTGAGACAACAGCAGCTCACCTGAACTCAAACTGCAGAATCATAATATTTCACAAGTTGACATATCTGGAATTTGGGGGTCTGACTGCTAACTGTGTGAAAAAGTGATTGCCTCCTAAACCTAATAACTGGTTGGGCCACCCTTAGCAGCAAACATTCAATTCAATTTTATTTATATAGCGCCAATTCATGGGAGGAGAGGGAGGCACAATGCAAATACCACTTAGAATTTTTTTTCTTTTTTTTAAATAGTAGAATAGTAATTGTAGTGTTAATATTAATAAATTAATAATAATAGGAATGACAGCTATATGAAAAATAATGTCAGTATTAGTAACAGAGCCAATAACAACAACTTTAATAGCAGTTGTCGAGCAGGAACACGGGGGCAGCAGGCGGCCCACAACCACAGATCCAGACTCTGCAGGAACACGGGGGCAGCAGATGGCCCACAACCACAGATCCAGACTCTGCAGGAACACGGGGGCAGCAGGTGGCCCACAACCACAGATCCAGACTCTGCAGGAACACGGGGGGCAGCAGGTGGCCCACAACCACAGATCCAGACTCTGCAGGAACACGGGGGCAGCAGGTGGCCCACAACCACAGATCCAGACTCTGCAGCTCCGGAGGCAGAAATACCTGCTGAAAGCGACAGAAGGAGAGAGGAGAGAAACGAGAAAGCACAGAACTACAGGAGAGAGAAGATGTCGAGTTAGTAACATGCAGTAATGGGATAAAGATGCATACAGACGGAGAGGGAGAGGAGGAGAGAGGAAAGAGGTGCATCATGGGAAGTCTCCCGACAGTCTAGGCCTATAGCAGCATAACTAAGGGATGGTTCAGGGCTCACCTGAGCCAGCGCTAACTATAAGCTTTATCAAAGAGGAAAGTCTTAAGCCTACTTTTAAAGGTATAGATGGTGTCTGCCTCCCAAACCCAAACTGGGACAGGATTCCACAGGAGAGGAGCTTGATAACTGAAGGCTCTGGCTCCCATTCTACTTTTGGAGACTCTAGGAACCACAAGTAACCCTGCATCCTGGGAGCGCAGTGTTCTAGTCGAGTAATAAGGTATTATGAGATCTTTAAGATACGATGGTGCCTGACCATTACAAGCTTTGTAGGTGAGGAGAAGGATTTTAAATTTTATTCTGGATTTTACAGGGAGCCAGTGCAGAGAAGCTAATATTGGAGAAATATGATCTCTTTTCCTAATTCTTGTCAGTACACGTGCCGCAGCATTTTGGATCAACTGGAGAGTCTTAAGGTACTTATTCGGGCAGCCTGACAATAAGGAATTGCAGTAGTCCAGCCTAGAAGTAACAAATGCATGCACTAATTTTTCGGCATCATTTTGAGACAGGATGTGCCTGATTTTTGCGTAGGTGAAAGAAGGCAGTCCTTGAAGTTTGTTTCATGTGGGCGTTAAAGGATAACTTGATCAAAGATAACTCTGAGGTTCCTTACGGTGGTGCTGGAGGCCAGGACATTGCCATCTAGAGTAACTATATCTTTAGATAATGTGTCTCGGAGGTGTTTGGGACCAAGTACAATAACTTCAGTTTTGTCTGAGTTTAGGTATCAGGTATCATCTGCATAACAATGAAAGTTTATGGAGTGTCTCCTAATAATATTGCCTAGAGGAAACATATATTAGTCTGAATATACAGAAATGTAGAAATGTTTGCAAATTTATTAAAAAAGAAAAACTGAAATATCACATGGGCATAAGTATTTAGACCCTTTGCTGTGACACTCATATTTAACTCACATGCGGTCCATTTCTTCTGATCCTCCTTGAGATGGTTCTACTCCTTCATTGGAGTCCAGCTGTGTTTAATTAAACTGATTGGACTTGATTAGGAAAGGCACACACCTGTCTATATAAGACCGTACAGCTCACAGTGCATTTCAGAGCAAATGAGAATCATGAGGTCGAAGGAACTGCCCAAGGAGCGCAGAGACAGAATTGTGGCAAGGCATGGATCTGGCCAAGGTTACAAAAGAATTTCTGCAGCACTCAATGTTCCTAAGAGCACAGTGGCCTCCATAATCCTTAAATGGAAGAAGTTTGGGATGACCAGAACTCTTCCTAGACCTGGCCGTCCAGCCAAACTGAGCAATCGTGGGAGAAGAGCCTTGGAGAGAGAGGTAAAGAAGAACCCAAAGATCACTGTGGCTGAGCTCCAGAGATGCAGTAGGGAGATGGGAGAAAGTTCCACAAAGTCAACTATCACTGCAGCCCTCCACCAGTCGGAGCTTCATGGCAGAGTGGCCCGACTGAAGCATCTGCTCAGTGCAAGACATATGAAAGCATAGAGTTTGCCAAAAAACACACGAAGGACTCCCAGACTATGAGAAATAAGATCGTCTGGTCTGATGAGACCAAGATTGAACTTTTTGGCGTTAATTCTAAGCGGTATGTGTGGAGAAAACCAGGCACTGCTCATCACCTGCTCAATACAATCCCAAGAGTGAAACATGGTGGTGGCAGCATCATGCTATGGGGGTATTTTTCAGTTTTAGGGACAGGACGACTGGTTGCAATTGAAGGAAAGATGAATGCGGCCAAGTACAGAGATATCCTGGAAGAAAACCTCTTTCAGAGTGCTCAAGACCTCAGACTGGGCTGAAGGTTCACCTTCCAACAAGACAATGACCCTAAGCACACAGCTAAAATAACAAAGGAGTGGCTTCGGAACAACTCTGTGACCATTCTTGACTGGCCCAGCCAGAGCCCTGACCTAAACCCAATTGAGCATCTCTGGAGAGACCTGAAAATGGCTGTCCACCAACGTTCACCATCCAACCTGACGGAACTGGAAAGGATCTGCAAGGAAGAATGGCAGAGGATCCCCAAATCCAGGTGTGAAAAACTTGTTGCATCATTCCCAAGAAGACTCATGGCTGTACTAGCTCAAAAGGGTGCCTCTACTCAATACTGAGCAAAGGGTCTGAATACTTATGACCATGTGATATTTCAGTTTTTCTTTTTTAATCTATTTACATACATTTCTACATTTCTGTTTTTTTTTCTGTCAAGATGGAGTGCTGAGTGTACATTAATGAGAAATAAAATGAACTTTTTTGATTTTAGCAATTGGCTGCAATGAAACAAAGAGTAAAAATTTTAAAGGGGTCTGAATACTTTCCGTACCCACTGTATAAGGTGAATAGAATCGGTCCAAGCACAGAACCTTGTGGAACTCCGTGACTAACTTTGGCGTGCACGGAGGACTCCCCGTTAACATGTACAAACTGAGATCGATCTGATAGATAGGATTTAAACCAGCTTAGTGCGATTCCTTTAATGCCAATTACATGTTCCAGTCTCTGTAATAGGATGTGATGGTCAATGGTGTCAAACGCAGTACTAAGATCTAACAAGACAAGTACAGAGACAAGCCCATTGTCTGATGCAATTAAAAGGTCATTTGTAATTTTCACCAGTGCTGTCTCTGTGCTATGGTGCACTCTAAATCCTGACTGAAAGTCCTCAAATAAACTATTGTTATTTAGAAAGTCACACAACTGATTGGCGACTGCTTTCTCAAGGATCTTAGAGAGAAAGGGACGGTTAGATATAGGTCTATAGTTGGCTGAAACCCCTGGATCAAGAGTAGGTTTTTTAAGAAGTGGTTTAATTACAGCTACTTTAAAGGACTGTGGTACACAGCCTGTTAGTAAAGACAGACTGATCATATCCAGTAAAGAAGTACTAACTAAGGGTAAAAACATCTTTAAGCAGCCTAGTTGGAATGGGGTCTAAGAGACAGGTTGATGGCTTAGATGAATTAATCGTTGAAGTCAGCTGAAGAAGATCGATATGAGCAAAGCAGCCAGAACACTCATCAGGCTCTACAGCTGTTTCCGAGGTTCCTGTGTTTGAAGACATGTCGGCAACAGTTGAGGGCAGGACTTGATGAATTTTTTCTCTAATAGTTAAACTTTTATCATTAAAGAAGCTCATGAAGTCGTTACTACTGAGGGCTATAGGAATAAATGACTCAATAGAGCTGCGATTCTCAGTCAGCCTGGCCACAGTGCTGAAATGAAACCTGGAGTTGTCTTTATTTTCCTCTATTAATGATGAGTAGTAAGCTGCTCTGGCATCACGGAGGGCCTTCCTGTATGTTTTAAGACTTTCTTGCCAGACTAAACGAGATTCTTCCAGGTTGTTGGAACGCCATTTCCTTTCAAGTTTCCGTGATGTTTGCTTTAATTTGCAGGTTTGGGGGGTTATACCATGGAGCTACCATTCTTTGTTTTATTATCTTCTTTTTTAGAGGAGCGATAGAATCAAGTGTTGTTTGCAGTGAGCCTGCAACTAGATGGTCAATTTGGGAGGGGCTGCGATTTGCATAGATGTTGAGACATATCATTGAATTAAATGCAGATGGAATCGCTTCCTTGAATCTAGCCACAGCAATATCAGATAGACATCTAGAGTAAGAATTTTTGCCTAATGGTGTGTAGTCCAGTAACAGCAGTTCAAAAGTTATTATGTAATGATCCGATAAAGAAGGATTCTGTGGAAAGACTATTAAATGTTCAATTTCAATGCCATATACCAGCACAAGGTCGAGGGTGTGGTTAAAACAGTGAGTAGCTTCATGCACACTCTGACAAATGCCAATCGAATCTAATAATGAGATAAATGCAGTACTAAGGTGCAATATACTCTTTTCAGTTTAATTTATTGACATTTATTCATACTTCTATTACTGCTATGCAATATCCACTGTCTCATAATCATCTTAATAAGCTACACTTAACTCGATATTTTATGCACTATTACTTATATTATTACATTGTATTATTATACCGTATTATTATCATCAACCGGTAAATCCACTTTGTTCTTTACACTAATTTTAATTTTAAACTTATATCCACTTGGTACTTAATTTATCTTGCCTGTATTATAGTGTATTATATTCTGATTTGCTTAGAACTTCTATCCCTGTGTGCACTGATGTGACAGTGAGCAGCTGTAACAAAAGAGTTTCCCCTCGGGGATCAATAAAGTATTTCTGATTCTGAGTGAGACAGGTGGAGGAGGTGGCCTGGGGGTGGGGCTTTGTGTCACATGGTTTCTCAGAAACAGTTCGGCATTGAGAGTGAAACAGGTAGAGGAGGGGGGCCCTCCTTGTTTGATCTAAGAGAAACTTGGTCAAACATTTACCGTAAAACAGAGAAGACAGAAGAGATAAGACTTGAACTTGACTGTTTACACAAAGCAAAGAGCTGTCAGACTAAACAACTTAGGAATGGATTTTCATGCAGAGCAACCTAGATTGTTTAACTGGTGCACAAAGTGCGGGGCCGCCCACCTGAGGGCCACAGAGGTCTGGCATGGGTGAGTGCACCTGACCAGGGGGGAAATTGGGACAGGAACTTGTCTTGAATTAATCTGGTTCATTTTGTGCCTAAAGATCAGGCAGTTTGAGAAAAGCTGAACTTGCTTTCATTTGCACGACAGTACTACTACTTGTAGTCCTCCTGTGATTCAATTTGGGACTTCCATGAAGTTGTACTTGTGAGACTTTGTAGATAATTGGTGGACTTTCTGGGGAAGACCTGTTCTGATTAGGAGAGTCGGCATCCACTTTGGATGGAGCAGCTCTCATAGCCAGAAATCTGACTGATTTTATTAGTGGACCTAAACCATGACAACTCAGACATCAGACCGGGAGGCAGAGTTGCAGTCCTACATGCTTCTCTGTGCTTCCAGAGCAGTTACCCACCCAAAACTCCTTAGAGACGGTGTCTGCCCCCCGACCACTTAAATTAATAAAACCAAATGTCAACAGAAGGAGTTATACGTAAAAACCTAAACAAAAATGCTGAAATAGCACAACAAAATAGGAGAATTAAATGTGGACTCTTAAACATCAGATCTCTGTCATCTAAAGCTGTACTAGTGAACGATTTAATATCAGAGTATCATATTGACTTATTCTGTCTTACTGAAACCTGGCTGGGTCATGAAGAATATGTCGAATGAATCCACTATGCCCAGTCATATTAATACTCACATTCCTCGAGGCACCGGCCGAGGAGGTGGAGCTGCAGCCATCTTCGACTCAAGCCTATTAATCAGCCCTAAACCTAAACTAAATTATAACTCATTCGAAAGCTTTGTTCTCAGTCTTTCACACCCGAACTGGAAAACACGACAGCCAATTCTATTTGTTATAGTGTACCGCGCTCCTGGTCCTTATTCTGAATTTCGGAGTTTTTATCAAGTTTAGTCTTTAAAACAGAAAGTAATTATTGTAGATGTGTCGTATGGGGTACAGTATGAGGACCCAATTGGAGACGACCAGGAAGGGGTGAGGATGAGGTAGCCGGATGACTACAGTGTTTATTGGGTGAAGCAGCTTACAGGCAGGTACAGGCAGACAGACTGGTAGGCAGACAGGCAACAAACAGGTAACAGGCAGGTAGGCAGATACAGGTCCAGGTAATGGGAAATGGGTTACCGGCTTGTGGAGGTGGGTATGGGTAGCTGTCAGCTGCAGAGGGAGAGGTGGTGGAGTTGCTCAGGTGAACAGCATCAGGGAGAGGTAATTGGCACAGCTTAACCCGGTAAACTAATTATGCTCTCCTTAAATACAGTAGCATGCTGGACACAAGGGAGGAAGTAGCAGAGACGGTTGGAGGAACAGCGGATGCTGATGGAAAGATTGTGTGGAGAAAAAGAAATAAAGAAAGAATATAAACTGAAAACGTGGTCTCAGCGTGTGTCTCAGGGCCAAGGGAACTCACGGTAGCACGATTCGACTACACGGCTGGAAGTGGTTGAAACCAAGAAATGAGTCCACAAGGCTAAACAAATCTGACAGGGAGCATTCAAAGTGTAAAGTCCAAAATCCAGACACAGTCCAAGGGAGACAAAGAATCCATACAAACAAACTCATGGTAAGAAATGTCGGGAATTGGGCACGGGAACAAGGTACAACAAAAAATGCACCTATCGGCGACACACACACGACAGGAACGCAATGATCCGACAAAGAACAAAGGAAAAGACCTGGACTAAATACACAGAGGGAGGTGAGACAACGAGACACAGGTGCAAACAATCAAGGAGGGACCAACAATCAAAACTGGAAGGAATGCAAACAAAGACAGTAAGTAAACCCACATGACACACAAGGAGAGGAACACACTACAAAATAAAACAGGAAATAACAAAACCTCAAACTATAACAAGGTGATTTCAATATTCATGTGGACGTTGATAATGATAGCCTTAGTACTGCGTTTATCTCATTAGTAGATTCGATTGGCTTTTGTCAGAGTGTACATGAAGCCACTCACTGTTTTAACTATACTCTCGACCTTGTTCTGATATACGGCATTGAAATTGAATATTTAATAGTATTGCCACAGAATCCTTCATTATTGGACCATTATTCAATTCAATTACATTTTATTTATATAGCGCTAGTTCGTTACAGAAGTTATCTCATTGCACTTTAAACCTAATAACTGGTTGGGCCACCCTTAGCAGCAACAACAGCAATCAAGCGTTTGTGATAACTTGCAATGAGTCTTTTACAGCGCTGTGGAGGAATTTTGGCTCACTCATCTTTGCAGAATTGTTGTAATTCAGCCACATTGGAGGGTTTTTCAAGCATGAACTGCCTTTTTAAGGTCATGCCACAGCATCTCAATAGGATTCAGGTCAGGACTTTGACTAGGCCACTCCAAAGTCTTCATTTTGTTCTTCTTCAGCCATTCAGAGGTGGACTTGCTGGTGTGTTTTGGATCATTGTCCTGCTGCAGAACCCAAGTTTGCTTCAGCTTGAGGTCACGAACAGATGGCCGGACATTCTCCTTCAGGAGTTTTTGGTAGACGGCAGAATTCATGGTTCCATTTATCACAGCAAGTCTTCCAGGTCCTGAAGCAGCAAAACAGCCCCAGACCATCACACTACCACCACCATATTTTACTGTTGGTATGATGTTCTTTTTCTGAAATACGGTGTTACTTTTACGCCAGATGTAATGCGACACACACCTTCCAAAAACCTTTGTCTCGTCAGTTCACAGAGTATTTTCCCAAAAGTCTTGGGGATCATCAAGATGTTTTCTGGCAAAAATGAGACGAGCCTTAATGTTCTTTTTGCTCAGCAGTGGTTTTCGTCTTGGAGCTCTGCCATGCAGGCCATTTTTGCCCAGTCTCTTTCTTATGGTGGAGTCATGAACACTGACCTTAACTGAGGCAAGTGAGGCCTGCAGTTCTTTGGATGTTGTTGTGGGGTCTTTTGTGACCTCTTGGATGAGTTGTTGCTGCGCTCTTGGGGTAATTTTGGTCGGCCGGCCACTCCTGGGAAGGTTCGCCACTATTCCATGTTTTCGCCATTTGTGGATAATGGCTCTAACTGTGGTTCGCTTGAGTCCCAAAGCTTTAGAAATGGCTTTATAACCTTTTCCTGACTGATAGATCTCAATTACTTTCTTTCTCATTTGTTCCTGAATTTCTTTGGATCTTGGCATGATGTCTAACTTTTGAAGATCTTTTGTTCTACTTCTCTTTTTCAGGCAGGTCCTATTTAAGTGATTTCTTGATTGAGAACAGGCAGTAATCAGGCCTGGGTGTGGCTAGAGAAATTGAACTCAGGTGTGATAAACCACACTTAAGTTATGTTTTAACTGGTGGGGGCAATCACTTTTTCACACAGGGCCATGTAGGTTTGGATTTTCTTCCCTTAATAATAACAACCTTCCTTTAAAAACTGCATTTTGTGTTAACTTGTGTTATCTGTGACTAATATTTAAATTTGTTTGATGATCTGAAACATTTAAGTGTGACAATCATGCAAAAAAAAGAAAAAGAAATCAGGAACAGGGCAAACACTTTTTCACACCACTGTATCTTAAATAATAATAATACCTTATTACCCCACTAGAACACTGCGCTCCCAGGATGCAGGGTTAGTTGTGGTTCCTCTCCGAGTCTCCGAAAGTAGACTTGGAGCCAGAGCGTTCAGTTATCAAGCTCCTCTCCTGTGGAATCACATCCCAGTTTGGGTTCAGGAGGCAGACACCATCTCCACATTTAAGAGTAGGCTTAAGACTTTCCTCTTTGATAAAGCTTATAGTTAGGGCTGGCTTGGGTGAGTCCTGAACCATCCCTTAGTTATGCTGCTATAGGCCTAGACTGCCGGGAGACTTCCCATGATGCACCTCTCTCCTTCTCTCCCTCTCCATCTGTATGCATTTTTATCCCATTATTGCATGTTACTAACTCGACATCTTCTCTCTCCTGTAGTTCTGTGCTTTCTCGTTTCTCTCCTCTCTCCTTCTGTCACTTTCAGCAGGTATTTTTGCCTCCGGAGCTGCAGAGTCTGGATCTGTGGTTGTGGGCCACCTGCTGCCCCCATGTTCCTTCCCCTACAACTGCTGCTACAGTTGTTGTTATTGGCTCTGTTACTAATAATGTCATTATTTTTCCTATGACGGTCATTCCTATTATCATTAATTTATTAATATTAATGTTACCACTACCATTACATTATTACTGTTTTAAAATTCTAGGTGGAATTTGCATTGTGCTCCCCCCCTCTCTAATCCTCCCTCTCTCTCAATCTCTCTCTCTCAAAACCTAACACGGCAGCGGCGGATGGCCACCCGCCATTGATTCTGGTTCTGCTCGAGGTTTCTGCCTGTTAAAGGAAGTTTTTCCTTGCCACTGTAGCCAAGTGCTTGCTCATGGTGGAATTTGTTGGGTCTCTGTAAATAATATTATAAAGAGTACGAAGAGTTCGGTCTAGACCTGCTCTATAGGAAGTGCAATGAGATAACTTCTGTTATGAATTGGCGCTATATAAATAGAATTGAATTGGATCATTCTCTGTGGTATTCTTTTTCGCTCTCTGTGAGGCACATTGTACTTTGTTTTGATAAGTGCTCTTTAAATAAAGTTTATTATTATTAAAGAAAACAACTTAATCAATTTGACAACACATGCGCAGCATTTAGAAAATGCGCTGCAAATACACGACGACAACAGAAGTGTTTCCAGAGAACACTAAAAAGGTTTGTGACTCATGAAGTCGGTCCATAGTCGGTCATTGTTTTTCTGTTATTTTGTTTTTTCATGTTTCTCCACTTTGCACAGTCTGATCTACAGCGTGCACTGACCTCGCGGGAGCTTGCAGATTCAAAGAAAAAGTTTGTAAATCATTTTTGAAACTGAAAATTGAGGTGACTTTTCAGCGCATGTGCGGAGTAGAGCAATAGCAGCAGTCAGAAACCAACATAAACATGAATAGATGATACACGGACCTGATTTCAATAACTTCACAAGTCACAAACATGGACTGTATGAAACAAACTGTGGTAACAACAAGCGTGTCTTTTTTAGTGTCATCTGGAAACACTTCCGTTGTCATTTTGTGGATTTGCAGCATGTTTCTGTATTTGGTTGTTTTGTGTGGATTTGCAGTGCATCATGTGTTGTCAAATTGATGAAGATGTTTTCTTAATTTGCTTGTGTTTTTGTCTATTTGCATCGAGCAGTGTTTGGTCTGTGATCGTGTACTTGATTGTTGGCCAGAATGTTTTCTCTCTGACTTTGACCGGAGTCAGCATCTCAATGCTTTCATTCACATTTTCGTTCGTTTAACTGATGTGTAACAGTGACCCAGCTACTGTTGGTGTCACATGCTGGATCTCTTTTCCAACTACAGCTCCACATGGTGGTTCTTTGTCTTGTACTTTGGGGGTGTGGAAAACAAGTGATAGTAGAATAAAGTGACTGTATATTTATTACTTATTACTACTGACTTTGTGCAAAAAGTGTATTAGTATTATGAGCTTCAGAAAGTGTTTTATTGCAGCAAATGAACGGAGCAGAACAGAAAGCAGTTGGGGGCGTGGCTCTACACCTGGATGACTGCAGCTGAAACTATGTAAATATAAACACTGATGTTTTACACATGAACTACTGGTGATACTAAAATCAGATTTTCCATGAGGACACGGCACCGATTCATAGTGTTGGTGAAACTTACTTTGACCTTTTACATCTTAGCATCAGTTTTATGAGTTCAAGTTGTAGCTGTGGTGTTGAGTTCAACCTGAGCTTTAGTCCTCTGCAGCTGTTTTATTCACAGCAGACAGATTCAGTCATGCTGGAGTTCAGTGAACTAGAGAAGAACACCTGTCATGTCCATGCTGGAAAATCAGTGTTTCCTGTTTTAGCCTACCAGTTTCATACCATCACCTAATACTACAAGCTTCCATTATGCACTTATAGACTAAAAGCATTACAAAGAGAAACTAAATGTGTCCTGGGTGCACAGTTTTGGTTTTAAGGCACGTGGTTCAGTGCCTGCACTGGACCTGAACAGACTCAAACAGATTGAGAACAGCAACACTGGCAGCAGCATGATGCTCTGTTGATTAACAGGTAGCCATGGTGGAAAAGAGCAGCAGTAAATGTCCTGAGAATCACTTTTAAGTCATTGAAACTAATTCCAAAAACAAGTTGTTCTTTATGCTTTGAAGACAAATGTACAGAAATTCTTGAAAGTTGTATTTTGACCTCTTTCACCAACAATAAAACATTCTGTAGCCAATCAGGCGATAGTGAAGGAAGTTTTTATCATTGTGTCATAAACACAAACTATTCAGCGTATAAGTGCAGCGAATGCATTTTTACTGCAGTTAAAGTCCACTAATAAAGAAAATGTGTTGCTCTTCTTGTTCTTGGGAACTTTGGAGACTTTGAGATGAGTCAGAACTTCTCGTACATATAAAAGTTTGTTTACAATATGTTCACATTTGAGTGATTAATGACTGAATGATCTTCAAATACGAGGAAACAGATTTCTGTAGGTAAAAAACATGTTTAGAGACCTGAGGAATCCTAAAGAGGCATGCAGTGAAGAATGACGGCTCTGTTGGGAGTCCTGCAGGTTTGGTGCAGATCAGCTGGAGTTGAAGGTGCACGGACCCTTGTCTCGGTGTGAACCCTAAAGTTACACCTGTATTATCTAATGTTTGGGCAATTAAATTAATCATCATTATTATGTATATCTAACCTGTTTAGTGCTGTTTTACCAAACTGTAATAATTATCTGACACCAAACATGGCATTTCTAGCACTGTTTAAACTGCTGTAATAAACATAAAACTATTCATTTAATCACAAAACCACATAGTAATGTGAAGATCCTCAACATGTGGAATTATGCAATTCATATCTCAGTCAGTGTGTCTTAGTTTAATAACTTAGGTGTGAAATTAATGAGTGCTCTGATGACCCCCCTCTAATAAAACAGGTTTGAATTTTTCTAAAGGAAAACAGAAAGGATGAGATACTGGTAGGGGGGAGGAGAGATCTGTGAAATCATGTGAACACAGAGCGTCCCTCCCTTCTGCTGATGGAGGATAAAAACTCTCCTCACATCACAGCATCACAGAGATCCTGAAGCCCACAGCACAGGTAAGAACACTTTGATAGAGGAATGATGAAATACTTTCAAATAAAGATTTTAGACTCTATACAAAGCGTAAAATGGGACAAAGATTCACTTGACATAATAACTGATATTTATAGCTGTTTTCATTCATCAGTGTGTTAAGTTCACTCTTGTACAAGAACACTGAAATGAAATTTCATTTTTTACAAACTGGCAACCCAGAAGTTGTTCTTATTAATGGTTTATAAATTATCTATTAAGCATTTGTCATTTATTTATTTACCATTAACTAAGCTGTTAGTTACAACTTATAGCTCTTTTCCACTTAATGACACGTCTTCTGGAGCTTTCCCTCACGTGAACTTGTAAGAACCCGTAAGGTCTTGGTTCTTAGTTCTTCCTTGCTTTTCCACTGTGTTAAAAACCAGCTTTGGATAAACGTCAATAAAAAGGCGACAATACTTTGGATGACTTATTCTAGGAGTAACCCTGTCTCCTACAAAATACGTTTGTGTCCTACTAATTTGCTTTGCCAAATACGTTTTGGAGGACACATAACTTCTGTGTGGATTTGTGAGGAAGTTGACAGTAATAAGGTGTCGCCCATTGAACATTATCATATTATCATATTATCATATACCACTTATCCAGGTCCAGGTCATAGTGGTAACAGGGTAACGTAGCTCAGACGCTCCTCCCCCCGTCCACGTCCTCCAGCTTCTTCCTGGGTAAACAAGGTTTACCCTTGAGAGTCTGTCATGAAAATCACAAACAGAATCAGTGGCAAGGCACAACACTAGTGGAGTCCAACAGCCACAAGGAAGTACTTTTTGCTGAGAATATAAGATAAGATATGATAAGATAGAACATTATTAATCCTGAAGGAAATTATTGTGCCAGATTGTTCAAGAATTGCAACATACAGTAAGAATAAAAAACAATATAGTAATAAATGTAAAGTATATAAAGAGTAAATACTAACACAAGGAGTGCCTAATAGAATAACAATAGAAGTAAGATAAATTAGTAAAATAAAATAGAAAAATAATATGAGCTTATTAAGAGCAATACAAACAATAGAACTGGATGCCCAGGACTGGGATTCCAGTAATTTGTTTTATTGTTTTTTCTCACTGTCTTCTGTGTAGAGGCTGGTCCTGTTATTACGTCGTATTGCACACGATGATGATATTGCACATGGCTGACACATTAAAAAGTGAGTTCAGATGACTGTATGTCTGAGGATCAGTCTCAGTGTTCGATGTTTCAGCTGTCCTTTCTGCAGAAGGGGAAGGAGTTATACAGTTTGATGGCCACAGGTAGAAAAGACCTCCTGTTGCGTTCTGTGGTGCACCTCGGTGGTCTCAGTCTACAGCTGAGTAGTTTCCTCCTCTCTGACACCTCCACCAAAGACTTCAGTTCCACTCTCAGGACAGAACCAGCTGTCCCGATGAGCTTATTGAGTCTATTAGCATCAGCTGCCTTCACCCTGCTGCCCCAGCTCACTACAGCGTAGAAGATGATACTGGTTCTGCAGACGCTGAAAGATCTGAGTATCCTGAGAAAATACAGGCAGCTCTGACCTTTCTTGTACAGAGCCTCTATGTTTTTAGTCCAGTCCATCTTAATGTCTATGTGGTACTTGTAGTCCTCAACAATGTCCACCTCTGTTCCCCTGATGCTGACTGGGTTTGGACAGGTCCTCTGCTTCCTAAAATCCACCTCCAACTCCTTTTATGATGTTGAGGTGATTCAGTTCACACCACTCAAGCCTCTTGTCCCTTGCTGATACAGCCCACAATGGCAGAGTCATCCAAAAATTTCTGCAGGTGTAGAGTGTGAACAGGAAGGGAGACAGGACCGTCCCCCGAGGTGTCCCGTGGTATTCACTATTATGTCCGACACGTTGCTCTGTAGCCTCACATACTGTGGCTGACCTGTGAGGTAGTTGGTGATCCAGGCCAATAGTCCTCTGCATCCACCTGCATGTCCAGTTGCTTATTCCTGTGCAGGGCAGGTCGTATGATGTTGAAAGCACTGGAGAAGTCGAAGAACATGACTCTCACAGGTGACTATAAGACGGACAAAGCTCTCACTCCAGTCAAGCACTGGATGGCCCGTAGTAACTGCCCTGCCACACCATACGCCCGAAGTTACAAGGTCATGAGGAGATTACAGGACCGGTTTTCTATGCACCGTTGCTGGTCGTGAGGCAACATGTGGATCTAGAACCAATATGGGATTCAACAAAGGAGGAGGAGTATGTGCTACTCTCACGGTCTGTGTATCATCTGTTCATTCAATTATTTCATTCATCTGGAAAACAAAAAAATTCATTGTCAAAAGAGGATAATTCTCCTGTCCTATAAACAAAACAAAACCAAAAAAACAGTCTTATTTCTGTTTTCTAATGTTATGTGTTGTACTGTTTCTCCGCTGTGCGCAGCATGTACTACAGCTTGTACGAACCTCGCAGGGGGAATACCTAGTTAAAGGAAAAGTTTGTGAAATTGAAAATTAAGGTACACTTTAAGGAATTTGAAAAACATTGTAGGAACATTTTTATACGGAGCCCCCTAAAGGTTATGGCAAAAATAATTTCGAGGACTACTTTTGCATTCCCTCACAATATGTTTTGCGTTACCTCGCAATACTTTTCTTCTTCCATTCCTTCTGAGCCATATGTCTATTTGAAATGGAAGGTAGTGTGGAGATTCGCAAGTTAATGCATTTAGCATTGTTTATGGACACCTCACCTTATATGATGTCCATTGTCCTGCCTCGGCTGGATTGCAGCTGCCTCCTGTCCTGGTTGGGTCTCAACCTCCTGAAATTCCAGCAGTCACCTGAACCTGCTGAGCTGCAGCCGTTTTCTGTACTTCCAGAGCTACAGTTGTCTCCTGAACCCTCTGAGTTGCTGGAATCACCAGATTCTGCTGAGCTACTGCAGTCACCAGCTCCTGAGATGCAGCAGTTGCCTGTGTCTGAAATGCTGGAATCATCAGGCCATGAGCTGCAGCCTCCTGGTTTCCAGGAGCATTATTTTCTTTCTTTTAAGCCATGACTGAAGAGCCACGGTGTAGCAGTCAGTCATGGTAACGCTGCCTCCTCATGTTTGTCATGTTGGTATATTGTGTTGTCAGTAATAAAGTGAGGCTGATTGAAGATAATGTCTCCACCAACACTGAATTATAGACAAAGATATCCCACTTTAGTTTCCGGGAGAAAATATTGTGAGAAAACAAATTAAATATGTTTGGCAGTGAATGTTGCACAGATTCAGTTTAAACATTTTGTGTTGGCAGTGAACAGACTGCATTCAGTATAAGTATTTTCTTAATATGCAGGTAAAAATAAACATAATCCAGGCTGCATTATGTATTTGTTAGATTAGCTGCATGTGGACATTTAGCAGACTGGGTTCAACCCAGTGAGACAACGAGACATCACATTCATTATTGATTTACTTTCAGTTCTGGAAGCAGCCACTTCCACCACAAAACTATTAAGCCTTAAACACTGTTTTCTTTACATGTGAACTGTGATCTTTAGTAAATGATGTAAAATATTCAACAGCAGCAAAATCATCACATCTGTGCACTTGTTACCAGTCTGATGTAGATCTGATTGTAATTATTACGCAGAATAATTTCATTGTGTAACTTTTCTTCATTACAGATGAATGAAAACGTAGTTAAAGTTATTGTTTTGTTTGTTTTTTCATCCAGACACCAGCACCTGTTTCAGCCTCACTGTGTGGAGCCCTCGCTACTCACCATGGCAACGGAGTGAGTAACACTAACACAATATTAAAACAAAATACAGTAAAGTGTGTGTCTGTGTGTGTAAATATACATATATATATACATATATATATACATATAAAATCACAACAAATTGACATGTGACACTTTACTGACTCTTTAATGGTAGTACATGTTTGTCACTAATGTTAAATCAGTTTAAAGTTTTTACATGCCGAAGAAGAAATACGTAAAAGATTAAATGCAATTAATTTTATGTTAAAAATGTAAAAGTCAAGACAACAATCTGACTGTCAAACCAGAAACATTTCTGTTGCACTTTCAACACGACAGTCTGAACTGAATGATGTCAGATTAATACAAAGACTACAGCAGCTCAGTTTAATATGTAGAGCGAGAGAGATTATAAATGTGCATCTTGTAACATTACAGCCTTCTGATATCACTGTAATACAGTAGTCATTTCAATTGTCATCTCTTATACACAAACAAAATAACAGTTCAAGAGCCCATTTTAAGTTGTTGAGAATCTTCTCAGATCAGTCTGTGAAAACTAGTTTCCTCTCGTTTAATCCTTATTTGTCCTCATGCTGGATATTAATTTATTCTTCCATGCAGCTGGCATGAATGAAAAGTAACAATATAAGGAGGCTGTTGGTCAGATTACTACTGGCCATTATTACATTACATTATTACTGTGGAGTGTTTTTAACCTCTCTGATCTGAGAAGATTTTCCTCAACAACTTAAAACAGGTTCTTTCATGAACTTAAAGTTAGTCCTCAGTTGGAACCCGCTGACCTGGGCCTGATGTTTGCACGTTGTCTGTGTCTGCATGGTCAAAAATAATCTTCCATGCTAAAAACTTATATTATAAACTTATATATCTATACTGAAGACAGTAACACTTTACTTTAAGTCCCCCTATTTATCATTTATAATCAGTATATAAACATGTAATAAATATTTTTATACACACTTTAATGTAGTTGGAAGCAGGACATTTTAAGTGTTTATTAATGCACAGTATCTGACAATGATTATAACTTCTCCTATGAAGACATGTTTTCTATTATTACAAACTGTGTTTTACTATATTGTCATTCATTGTCTGTTTATACAGCAGCCTCTTGTGGTTGTCCACAGGAGGAGTTATAGTTGTTAACGGACACATTAATAAACATTGACACTGCCTGGCCACTTTATTAGGTACACCTATACAATCTAATGCAATCCAGTACAACAGCTCAGTGTTTTCCTTTCTGAAGCCCATGATGGTCCGAGAGGTGTTAATTCATTCATATGTTTATTACTGAGGGCTTAGTCAGTGGTGGTGTTGTACTGGACTGTTATATTAAAATGCGTGTAATACCCCCCATTTGTAAATAATGAACACATATTTACATTAATACCTCTGACAGTATCTGTCAAAACATTTTTATCTATGTGAATGTAGAATTAATGGCTGAGCTGTTCTATTGGACCGCATGAGATTTTACAGGTGTACCTAATAAAGTGGCCACTTAGTGCATATCTGCTAACAACTACATTAGTGTGTTTTAAACCATTTATTACATGTTTATATATCGTTAATGAATGTTTAAAGTAAAGTGCTGCCTTTAAAACTGCCTTTTAAATCATTTTCAAATAGTTTCTAATGTTTTAAGATATATTACCTTTTTATTGATTTTAATGCATTATGTAAATCCCTTAAATTACCTGTGTGTGCCTTCAGATGGGTTGTAATCCCTTTTCAAAATCAAAAATGTGCCATAACAACACTGATACACTTTTAACATGCAGCTGCAACATTTTGGACCAAAACGGTTTTGTTCAAATCAGTAATAAGAAAATATTTTTTTGTATTATTATATTTAATTTGATGTAGCTTTTAACAATGAATAGAAAATAACATGTTGAGATCACAGACAGTATATAAAGTCGGACGACGCGTCTCCACTTCCTCCCCCTGTACAAAAATGAAGCCAAAATATCCCGGATACAGGAGCTGCGATCTTCATTCAATCATGACGTGAAACCTCCTTTTGTAGCATCAAATAACTAATTAAAACCTGGAAGACAGAATTGAGTTGATTGAACGTAAACAGAGAGAAATCCAACTGTCTCAGGAGCTTCTGAAGAAATATGAACAAGAGATGAAGAACAATGAGAAGTTCACTGTAGAAGTTGCAAACTTATCAGAAAAATGAACACTTGAACAAACATCAGCATCATAAGAACTACCTAAACTGACTGAAACCATGTTTGGAACAAAACATTTTCAGGTGTACTTTGACTTCTTAGTTTGGCTCATATCCCATCCACTAATATGGAGGGGGGCGGGGTCTATGACATGTACTGCAGCCAAACACCAGGGGGCGATCCAGATGTTTTGGCTTCACTTTTGGGGAGCTGTCATGTCGTCCATCTTTATATACAGTATATTGTTGAGATGTACGAGGAGGGAAGAGTCAAATCTATACATGAAATTTACACATAAAAATGATTTACTTCTTCGACAGGAACACCTCACCCAAATATGATGACATCATTTCTAAAAGTGTTCTGATCCAATCAGGATCTCCTGCTCGCTACCAGCTGACACCAAAGAAAGAGAATATTGGAACTCTAACAAGAATGACTCTTGGTGAAAAACATGTGAACAAAATAAACAAAACCATCTTGCTTGTTGGTGAAACAGGATCAGGAAAATCTGCTCTGGTCAACGCTCTGGTCAACTACGCCATGGGAGTGAAGTGGGAGGACGATGTCTGGTTTCAGATCGTAGAGGACGAGAAGAGAAGTCAGTCAGAAAGTCAGACATCAGATGTGATCGTGTACCAGATCTTTGGTTTTGAAGATGAAACTCTGCCCTACTCTCTGACCATCATCGATACTCCTGGATATGGAGATACCAGAGAGACTGAACAAGATGTAAGAGTCAGCCACAGATTATTAGACTGGTTCCGCTCAGAGGATGGAGTTCATGAGATTAATGCAGTGGGTCTGGTGCTGAAGGCAACTGAGAATCGACTGAGTGACCGACAAAGGTACATCTTTGATTCAATGGTGTCTCTGTTTGGAAAAGACATGGAGAAGAACATCGTTGCCCTCATCACACACTCAGATGGTCTGACACCTGAAAATACCCTTAAAGCTTTAGAAGATGCAAACATTAAGTTTGCCAAAGATGAGGATAACCAGCCTGTTCACTTTATGTTCAATAACCACCAGACCACACAGAAAACAAAGAAAAATGAATCTGCTTTAAAAAGTGGATGGGACGTAACAACGGAAGGAATGAGTCAGTTCACAGACTTCCTGGGAAAAGCTGCACCTCAGAAGTTGATAACAACTGTTAAAGTGTTGAATTCACGCATCAGACTGACAGCCTGCATCCAAAACCTGCAGGAGAAAATCACGTTCGCTGAACGTAAACAGAGAGAAATCCAACAGACTCAGGAGCTTCTGAAGAAATATGAACAAGAGATGAAGAACAATGAGAAGTTCAGTGTAGAAGTTGAGGAGGTCTACAAAGATAAAGAAACTATCAATGGTGGGATGTGGGGGTTATTTTATCAAGGAGCTACCTCTGCTGTACTGTCTGTGAGGAGAACTGTCACTATCCTGGATGCACAGTGGCCCGGAGTCCAGAACTCTGTGAGGTCATAAAAGATGGCCGCTGCACTGTATGTACCAGGAAGTGTCCTGCATCAGATCACGTGAAAGAAGACTGGATCTATGTGACCAAGACAAGGAAAGTTCAGATGACCAAAGAAAAAATAAAAAAGAAGTATGAAAAGAATAAAGCAGAGACTGGGAGGAAGGTAAGCCTTTTGGAAAGTCTTCAAAAAGAGATGGAAGAACTTCAGAAAGAAAAGGATCGGTTGTTGGAAAAGTCCTTCAAGCATGTTGTCAGACTGGAGCAGATCGCCTTGAATGTTGACTCACTGTCCACTTATGTCCACTTGGACTTCCTGATTGAGAAGATGAAGGAGAAAGGAGACGCAGAGAAGGTCCAGAAACTGGAAGAGATGAAACGTCGAGTGGATGCAGGAAGCCGAGCAGGACTGCGGTACAAACTAACAGCAGCTGGTAAAGCATGGATGAAGAAGTAGGTGACAACATGACTGAGAGCAGACAGCTGTAGGAAACAAGGTCAACACTGTTGATACAAATGCTTAAACATCGCAAAACGTTTTTTCATCATGGTTCTATGAAGTGGGATGTTGATGTAATAACTGCATAAGAAAATTGAAATGTAATCACCTTTTAAATGTGTAATTCCTGGAAACAGCGCCCTCTGCAGCCTACTATCACCAGGAGTATGAATAACACGCCAATGTCATTTCACGCCATTTAGTCTGTACTGACTTCTATTGTGCAGAGAGCGCGTCATAAAGAAAACAATGTGACGTAGTTTATAGAGCAACAAAGTCCAAGTATGGAGGTGGTCGGGTTGGATGGATGGTACACACACAGAGGACTAGTTATTTACCACAAAGGTCACCTGACTTCGTCCACAACTCGTGAAATGCGGCATCTGTAACGGTGCTAAAGGACACTTGAAGTGTCCTGGTCCTGGTTTTAAACGCAGTGAGGCGCCCCCTGGTGTTCCATGTTGACTACAACAGCTCCCTCCCTCTCCTACGTCACAAACTAAACACAGAAAATATGTTTATTTTTCTTTAGTTTCTTTGTGTGAGTTGACTGTTTTGAAGGTTTTTCTAATGTGTGATTTATTCTGATGTGACTCTGTTGACATGAAACACATCACTGACATACAGTGTTGTGAAGAAGTGTTTGCCCCCTTCCTGATTTCTTATTTTTTTGCATGCTTGTCACACTTAAATGTTTCAGATCATCAAACAAATTTAAATATTAGTCAAAGATAACACAAGTAAACACAAAATGCAGTTTTTAAATGAAGGTTGTTATTATTAAGGGAAAACAAAATCCAAACCTACATGGCCCTGTGTGAAAAAGTGATCGCCCCCTAAACCTAATAACTGGTTGCTCCACCCTTAGCAGCAACAACTGCAGTCAAGCGTTTGCGATAACTTGCAGTGAGTCTTTTACAGCGCTGTGGAGGAGTTTTGGCCCACTCATCTTTGCAGAATTGTTGTAATTCAGCCACATTGGAGGGTTTTCGAGCATGAACTGCCTTTTTAAGGTCACGCCACAGCATCTCAATAGGATTCAGGTCAGGACTTTGGCTAGGCCACTCCAAAGTCTTCATTTTGTTCTTCTTCAGCCATTCTGAGACCCCACAACAACATCCAAAGAACTGCAGGCCTCACTTGCCTCAGTTAAGGTCTGTGTTCATGACTCCACCATAAGAAAGAGACTGGGCAGCAAAACAGCCTGCATGGCAGAGCTCCAAGACGAAAACCACTGCTGAGCAAAAAGAACATTAAGGTTCGTGTCATTTTTGCCAGAAAACATCTTGATGATCCCCAAGAAAATACTTGGGAAAATACTCTGTGGACTGACGAGACAAAAGCTGAACTTTTTGGAAGGTGTGTGTCCCATTACATCTGGCGTAAAAGTAACACCGCATTTCAGAAAAAGAACATCATACCAACAGTAAAATATGGTGGTGGTAGTGTGATGGTCTGGGGCTGTTTTGCTGCTTCAGGACCTGGAAGACTTGCTGTGATAAATGGAACCATGAATTCTGCTGTCTACCAAAAACTCCTGAAGGAGAATGTCCGGCCATCTGTTCGTGACCTCAAGCTGAAGCAAACTTGGGTTCTGCAGCAGGACAATGATCCAAAACACACCAGCAAGTCCACCTGTGAATGGCTGAAGAAGACAAAATGAAGACTTTGGAGTGGCCTAGTCAAAGTCCTGACCTGAATCCTATTGAGATGCTGTGGCATGACCTTAAAAAGGCAGCAACCAGTTATTAGGTTTAGGGGGCAAACACTTCTTCACACCACTGTGTGTGTATATATATATATATATATATATATATATATATATATATATATTCCACATGAAATCCTCCTGATTGATGCAGTTTTCTGTGAATCATCAATGAAATCTGCTTCATGACCTCAGTTTGTCTCAGTGTCTCAGTGTCTTCACTGGACCCGCCCCCCAAGTCTGGTCACTGTCGCCAAGTTCTTGCTCATGGTGGGATTTGTTGGGTCTCTGTAAATAATATTCTAAAGAGTACGTTCTAGACCTGCTCTATAGAAAAAAGCGCAATGAGATAACTCGTGTTATGAACTGGCACTATATGAATAAAATTGAACTGAATTATCATGCTTTCCACAATAATGTTAGTACCAGAAAAGTATAAATTGCTGCAGTATAAAACACTAACCCAATAATCAGCTATAATCTCCTTGATAGAGACTGGAAACCTTTAGATAAATATTGTTATTTATATAAAAAATGTTTGGCAAAAAAATCGAACTACTATTTCCAAAGTCAGCAACCTTTAACTGAACCGAACCTTTAAGCTCAGTAAATACGTTTAACTTCTATCTTTACTACACAGAGCTCTGTCCGTTACTGCTTTATCTTTGATTGGTGATCAGCTCGAGCGTCTTTTAGGAGACTTGTCTGTGAATAAAAACAGCTTAATGAAAATGCAGAGGAGTTGGGGACTTTTTCAGCCCCGAGTAATGTCTGCAGGCTTCCTCACAACAACCTCCACCAAGAAGGTGGGGCAGCTTGCGTGTTACCTGAGAGGCAAAGTCCGGGCCAGATGCTGTGAGGTGATAAGAGAAGGAGACGCAGGTGATTTCACCTCTTTGATGAACTCAGAGCTTCTAACATCTGGATTTTGGTGGTTGGACAGTCAGAGAGATTTTAGTGAATGAATCAGCCTGAGACTGTCAAAGTGAGGGGGACGTGTCCCCCCATCCCCAGTGGGAATTACACCCATATCCATTCCTGACTCTATGCCCATGCCTATAATAATAATAATAATAAGTATTAGTATTGACATCTGTATTGTTGCCACTGAGAAATGTCTCAGTGTAGCTCCTGACTCTGGCCACTAGAGGCCAGTGAAAGCTCGTGATTTTACACCAAAGACAACAAACAAACTCAGAGAAGACTTTAGGAATAAAATCGGGACAGACAAAAAGACATTCATTTAGTGTTTATTGTATTAGAACGACACTTTGCAGACTTATATTGTTTGATAACTAAATGAACACTGAGATTATGAATGCAGATACAGATAGCATTAGGCCTTTCAACAGCAAGGCCATTCAAAGTGTTTTACAGAAGACAGAAAGAGAAGCTAAGGGCCTATATAACTATATATATATATATAGTTATATAGTTAAATAGTTGAAGACATAGACATCAGTTTTAACTGAAGAGGCAGAGACGAACAGAGAGTTTACGGCTTGGATTGAAAAGAAGTGATTGGTGGATTTTATGATTTTACAAACAGTTGATGTGTGAAACGTGACTGGTTGTATTTACAGTTTCCACGACACTAACTGAGGTTTGGTCCTCAGAGATTCTGTGTTTAATAAGATTATTATTCATCACTGTTTACCAGCTCATTATCACAGCATCATGCATCATGCATGTCTTGTTTGCTAGTACTTCCTCCTGTGTGCGCTGACGTAAAGGCGAGCTGCTGTAACAAAGAGTTTCCCTTCGGGGATCAATAAAGTATTTCTGATTCTGATTCTGATTCATAAATCATTCACTGCAGTAAGTTAATGATCACTGGCTGCTGCTCATATCAACACAACACTTCCTGTTTGTGTTTCAAAATACACAATAAAAGCCTTTTATTGTGAAGACAGTGGTAGACTTTTACTGTGAAACAACCACAGGAAGTGTGGTAGCGAGGTTAGCTAACGAACACTTGACTCAAAAACTGTTTCTTCTGAGTGGAAATATAGTCCAAGTACTTCCAACACAGTGACACTGAATATCTGCAAGTAGTTCTTATTTAGTTATTGTATTCAAACAGCTGCAGCTCGGGTCTTTAAGGAAACATGTTTCTGAAATTAACGTGAATGTTTTTAATGAGAAACACAAGATCATTGAGGTTCCTCAGAGACGACCGGACAGCCAATCACAGGAGAGAACACTAGATCTCCATGGCGACGCGGATCGTTTGGGGAAGGGCAGCCTCGGTGTCAGACTTCCTGTTTGTTGTTTCCAGCTGAAGATAAAAACAGTAACGTGTCGGTAAGTTGCTGCTGGATGAATTCTTACACAAGATATTTGATATTAGAGTTTTTATAACTTCCAGCTGTTAATGTTGTTCCGCCACGAGCCCGTCAGCTCTCCTGCTTCCTGCTGTCACGAGCTTTCAAAGCGGTGTAGACCAGACCAGAACCAGAACTACTCTGATCCTTTAGTAAAAGTAGTAATACTGCAGTATAAAAATACAGAAGTATTATCAGCAAAAAGTCCTTAAAGTAGGCAGCTTATACTGCAGCCAGAGAGTATTAGTTCTGATATTAATAGACTGTTAATGCTGATGCATTCATGTGTACACAGCATTTTACTGTTGTAGCTGCTCCAGGTGGAAACCATTTTATATTCTGTTGGGTAGTTTCATCTTATTTTATGTGTAAAATCTTCGAATGAAAACCAGCTCCAGCTGTCAGAGAACTGCAGTGAAGGAAAAAGTACAATGTTTCCCTCTCAGTTGGAGTAGAAGTCTAAAGTAGAAAATGGAAATACTCCAGTAAAGGACCTCGACGCCGTTCATAAGCACAGTACTGGAGTAAATGTACTCAGTTACTTTCCACCGCTGCTTTAGACTAACCAGTCTCCACGTCTTTGAAGAAACTCCGTCACCTCTACGAACACGTCTTTACAGGTGACGTTATTAAATGAAATGTCAGTTAGAAGCTTTTGAGACAACAGCAGCTCACCTGAACTCAAACTGCAGAATCACAATATTTCACAAGTTGACATATCTGGTATTTGGGGGTCTGACCGCTAACTGACATTCATACGACCCTCAGATGTAGCAGCCACAGTTCATTAGCTGCCCCGACTCAGACAGTTTGTTCCCTGGAAAGTGTAAAAGTGTCGATATCCGACGTGTTCTTCGTGGTAACCAGCCAGAGGAAAACGGCTTCAGAGCGTCTCTTTGAATGACTGAAATACTTTGATTCATTTCACCGTCCGTCCTTTGAATAACAAACTCTTTGTGTTGGTGCCGTCAGTGATGGCGGGGACGTCGAGACACGATCGAGAGATGGCGATGAACGCCAAGCGTCGGCTGTCGGAGTGTTCGGACCCGGTGGAGAGACTCAGACTGCAGTGTCTGGCCAGAGGATCGTCAGGTATCAAAGGTCTGGGCAGGTGAGCTCCTCATACATCCTCTACCTGTTCAGATGTAGCTCGTGAAGGACGAAGATCACAGCAGCCAATCAGACTTCTTAAACGTGAACACTTTGACCCAGAGCTGTCCTCTTCTTTATTCCACACATTCCTTGTCAAAACCTGGCGCCTACATTACCCACAATGCAACGGTTCAGCCAGAGATTGGGGTGTGTTATGCTAGCAGCGGCTAATGTAGCCTGCAGCCTGCAGCAGAGGTCTGCTGAGCTCACTTCTCTCTAACTCCACAGTTTCAAACCTGCAGTCTGCAGCCCCGCCCGACGCCGACTCGAGTGACATCACTTGAGTGACGTCACTCGAGTGACATCACCTGGAAACATGTTTTTTAGCGAGCTCGTCTCTGTAAGATCTGACCTGAGATCTGACCTGAGATCTGACCTGCTGTCTCTGCTGCTGCTTCCTGGAGCCTAATATTAAAAAGAAACACTGTGAAACTAATCAGCCCGAAGTCTCTGGACACTTTGCATATTATGTTGATGTTCACACCAAGACAGCCAGCTAGCAGTAGCCTGTTGTGTTGATATCAAACTTTAGCACTTTCAGCGTCTGCAATCATACATGAACATAAAATGCTGTCGGCTCAGAGTTAGTCAGCCTTTCTAGCCACAGACGTTGGTTAAACATGCAGAGTTTCACTCATTGCTCATTCTGTGCACCTTCTTCTTTTTGGGAGGCATTTCCGTGCTGTCACATCATGAGTTGATACCAACAAGCTCAAAGATCAAGCTAACACTAATTATTTGTGGACTGTGACTAAAAGTGGGGGCTAAAGTCACTTGAACAAGATGTTCAAGTCAGTGTTTGTAACACGTTGTGAAATCACACGAGTGAGGCAGATCTTATATTTTATATAAGAGACACAACTACACACTGATTTTATGTAAGAGGTCACAAGACAAAAAGGTTAGGAGCCACTGGTTTAATCTTTAACAATGTGTTGTGTTTTATAATCAGTAACTCCCGCTGTCAGATAAATGTAGTGCAGTAAAAAGGACAATATTACTGTGAAATGTAGTAGACATATAAAGTAGCAAAATGAAAATATTGTACAAATACCTCAAATTTGTGCTTAAGTACTGTACTTGCAGCTTCATGTTTAGAGTTCAGAGAGAAACATTCGAATTCCTAATTAAACAAAGTATAATGTTGTTTTAATGCTCTACATTCAGTATGTATGACTTTATGTCTGCTTTATGTCTGCTTTGTCTGCTTTATGTCTACTTTATGTCTGCTTTATGTCTACTTTATGTATGCTTTATGTCTACTTAATGTCTGCTTTATGTCTACTTTATGTATGACTTTATGTCTACTTTATGTCTACCTTATGTCTGCTTTATGTCTGCTTTATGTCTACCTTATGTCTGCTTTATGTATGCTTTATGTATGACTTTATGTCTACTTTATGTCTGCTTTATGTCTACTTTATGTCTGCTTTGTGTCTACTTTATGTATGCTTTATGTCTACTTTATGTCTACTTTATGTCTACTTTATGTCTGCTTTATGTCTACTTTATGTCTGCTTTATGTCTGCTTTATGTCTACTTTATGTCTACTTTATGTCTGCTTTATGTCTACTTTATGTCTACTTTATGTCTGCTTTATGTATGACTTTATGTCTACTTTATGTCTACTTTATGTCTGCTTTATGTATGACTTTATGTCTACTTTATGTCTGCTTTATGTCTACTTTATGTCTGCTTTATGTATGACTTTATGTCTACTTTATGTCTGCTTTATGTCTACTTTATGTCTACTTTATGTCTGCTTTATGTCTACTTTATGTCTGCTTTATGTATGCTTTATGTATGACTTTATGTCTACTTTATATATGCTTTATGTCTACTTTATGTCTGCTTTATGTCTGCTTTATGTCTACTTTAGCTGCTTTGTGACGATGGTTACTCTGTTACGTGCTGAGGTCGGTGTTTTCCTGTGACACATGAACTGTGTGTGGTGCTGCACTCGAGCCTGTGAGAGGCTGCAGGATGTTGTGATGTGTTTGGGTTTATTGTCACATCATATTGTTGTTGCTGATTTTGTGGTTTTGTTTGCTGATGCTGTAGACTGTTCTCATAACCTGCATCTGCAGATACTGTCAGTTAATACTTAAAACTTCCACTGCAGAGCTGGAAAGTAACGTTTACTCAACGACGGTACTTCAGTTCAGTTGTGAGGTGCTTGTTCTTGACTTGAGTAACTGAATCTTATACTTCTTTATACTTCCACTGCACTAGGTTTATCTGACAGCTGGAGTTAGCGGTTACTCTGCAGATGAAGATTTTACAAACAGATCATGTCATTATCTTATAAAATGTGTTGCTGTGTTACAGATTAAACTCCACCTCCACCAGCTACAACATTAAAATGTTGTTCACATGTTATTGCATCAATAATAATATAATACAGTGCAAATTAAATTAAAATTATTGTAATGCACACTTTGATAGCAGCCATTCTGCCTAATAAATTCTTTCTCTTTGGATACTTTAAGCACATTTTGCTGATAATACTGATATAAAAGGTTGAGTGCAGTTTTTGTTTTTGTATTTTTCGTGTGCTATTTCTACAGCAAATGATTGCTGCTTGGACTCAGTTGTTATGTTTGTAATGAAATATGAAACGACTTCATCCTGACTCAGTGTTTGTGTTTGTCAGAACCTTCAAAATAATGGATGATGACAACAACCGCTCGCTGGACCTGAAGGAGTTTCTGAAGGGCTTGAACGACTACGGGATCCTGATTGAGAAACAAGAGGCCACGGCTCTGTTTCAGCACTTCGACCGCGACGGGAGCGGGACCATCGACTTCGACGAGTTTCTCATCACCCTGAGGGTAAAGATACAGACTGGTTACTGTGCAGCTGGGGATCACTTCATGTTCCTTAACTTCCATGATCTGTTGCAGCCGCAGATGTCTAAGGCCAGGAAGGAGGTGGTCATGGAGGCGTTTCGGAAGCTGGATAAGACAGGTGACGGGGTGATCACCATCGAAGACCTGCAGGGGGTTTATAACGCCAAGTACCACCCCAAGTATCAGAACGGGGAGTGGACAGAGGATCAAGTCTTCAGGAAATTCTTAGACAACTTTGACTCTCCGTATGACAAAGATGGAAAGGTAAGAAACACTGGATGTTTTGTCTCCTCAGGTGGTTTAAGTGGTAAGTTTCTGTGTCTGAAGGTCAGTAAATGTGTCAGTTTCTCACAGATCTGTTACGTCTAAAGAGAACATTTACACTTGGATATTTTCTGTCCCTTAAAGAAGTTGTAATCATTGAGATCAATGTATATTCATGCTGGTATTACTCTCTGAAGGTGACCCAGGAGGAATTTATGAATTATTATGCTGGTGTGAGTGCGTCCATCGATACAGATGTCTACTTTATAGTGATGATGAGAAATGCCTGGAAACTCTGACTTAGCGTCGTCCTGGTAAACGAGCTCATGGTTCGGGTGGTGGGAGGAGGGCGGCAAAGGTTTCCATTTCTATTTTAGAAAAGTCTGTCATTTCATTTTCCCCACGGAGTCTGCTCACTATTTAATCTGGAAACATTCTGCAGAGTATGTTGTATGGTTTCTATTTCTAAAATGTACCACAAAGAGAAGAAGACATTCATTATGTCCAAATGAAGTAATAATTGGACTCAAAGCACCATACAAGATACAAACGTCAGCAGGACAGTAGTTTGGTGGCAGATGTTTCTGTCTGTTCAGTGACTTTAATGCAGCAGGTTGATTGACTCTGGCTTTTCACTGTAGTTCAATAAAACCCAAATCATCCTTTTCAATTTCAGTTTCTGGACTCAGACATGTACACTCTCCTCCCTCGCTGTTTCCATCCAAATATGAAGCTCAATTGAAAGTTTTTTTTCTGTAAAAATGTCTTTTAGTTTACTGTAAGTGTATCCTCGCTAACAGACATCTGTTGGAGTTTTAGTTTTTAGACTTGTTTATTCCATGATGACCTCTCTAAGAGGTATATGGACACATGTAAAAAAGAGAAAAGAGAGAAATGAAATAAGTGAAATCCATTTTGACTGATATTTATCACTGACAGTTTCAAGTTCAACACAGTACACGATAGCCGTTGTGACAAATTAGCTTAGAGTCACTCTTTTTTTCAAAAGTGGTGGCTGTTTAACTTCATGTCCTCCCTGTACAGAATGTCTGTTGTGACGTCTTTGACAATTCAAAAATCAAGGGTCTAAGAATAGCACACATGCTGTACAGATTCCCTTTTGTGTTTCTGGTGAACTGAACATGAACTGCTCTCAGTAATTTCATTATATAAATCAAATTGACTGGACGTTTGGCTCATTTGGATGGAAACCAGCTGCTGTCTGATTAATAAACTGACCTCCTTTTTCTCTGGGATTTACTTCATAGTAAAACTCTTCTCTTACTTTCACCTTGTCTGATTCGGACCGTCGTCATGCTGTGATTCAACAGTAAAATCTTTCTTCTAATCAACAGGTGACCAAAGAGGAGTTTGTCAACTATTACTCTGGAGTCAGCGCCTCCATTGACAGTGATGTCTACTTTATTCTGATGATGAAAAACGCCTGGAAGCTCTAAATCTAATCAAAGGACACGAACTCCAAACTATCATTAACTGTGTTGAAAGAACACCACATGGCCTTTCAACACTCAGGGTGCATTTATACTGAATTATCATTATGTTATGTTAGGTTTATAAGATGTAGCTTTTTGCTACCAGCAGTAATTCATTCTGGGCTTTTACAAGTTAGAAAATAGTTTCTCTAAATGAATGTAGTGTCATAGTTTAGAGAGTGACTTTGATAATTTTGCATTCTGCAGTCTGTTATTAAAAGTTTAAAATTAAACCTAATATATACATAAACATGTTGTAATGTAGGTGAACACAAGGCAACAGTATGTTTTCATAACAATTCTTTCTATTTTATTGTACATTGATATGCAACACCATAGGCTTTGTTTAAATAAAAAAAACATTCGTTAGACACTATGTTGTAACAGGTACTATCAATCATTACCATATTGTATATACGGTATATTTAATACAGTTGAATCTGGAGAGAAATATTTCAGATTTCTTCATTCTGAGAAAATAAAGCGTACATTCTGTGTATTTATGCCAGCCGTTACTGTAAGGAAACATGAGGTGTAGGTTGTGTCAGATATATTAAGAAGCAGCATTTTGTTTGGCGTCTCCACAAACAAAAACAGTCGGGTCAGGTCGCTGCAGCAACATACCCACAGCTCACCTGCATAATGACATATACTGGCTTTCAGTGCTGTTGGTAGGTGGAGGTGTGGACAGAGTGCTTTGTAAGAATGAGAAGAGCCTGTCCCACCTACATGGTGAACATGTACAGCAGGAGTTTTAGTTCTCTAACAGTTTAGCAGCTTTCTTTTAAAGGACCTCACTGTTGTTTTTGTATATTTTAGCTCATTAAAGAATGGTAGTAAATCTTTATAGAGACAGGTGACAAATTAAAGGGAAAACCTGAATAAATGAAACATACTGACCTTACATTGCAAATGGTTCCATACAGGACACCAGGGCTCACTGAATGGTTAGTATCTTTGACAAAGAGCTCTGGAACTGTTCTGAAGGCTTGTGGTGGAACAACACCCTAGGTTGGGGTTTACTTAAATTTGTCTTTGTACACATTTGAGAATATAAAGGAGGTTCTAGGGGTCCTGTAGATGGTTCTAGTGCTGACCAAGGTTCTAGTGGTCCTTTATGTGCAACTAGTGATCCTTTAGGTGGTCTTTGAGGAGGTTCTAGGTGTCCTTTAGGTGGTTCTAGGGGTCTTTTATGAGGCTCTTGTGGTCACAGAGGAGGTTGTAGTAGTCCTTTAGGTGGTTCTAGTGGCCACTGAGGAAGTTCTAGAGGTCATTAAGGTGGCTCTTGTGGTCATTTAGGGGGTTCTAGTTGTCATTTAGGAGGTTCTACATGTTCTTTAGGTGGTTCTTGTGGTCTGTTAGGTGGTTCTTATGGTCAGTGAAGAAGTTCTAGGGGTCCTTTAGGTGATTCTAGTGGTTATTGTAGTTAATATAATATGTCATTAATTTGTACATTATTTAGAGAATATAAAGTTTAGGTGGTCCTTGAGGAGGTTCTAGGGGTCCTTTAGATGTTTCTAGGAGTCCTCTAGGTGGTTCTAGGTGTCCTTTAGGTGGTTCTAGTGGTCACTAAGGAGGTTTTAGAAGTCCTTTAGGTGGTTGTTGTGGTCATTTTTGGCAGTCCTGAGGAGATTCTAGAATTCTTTTTGGTGATCCTTTAGGTGGTTTAGGTAGTCTTTATGAAGGTTCTAGGTGTCCTTTAGTTCTAACTGTTTAGGTTCTAACAGTCTGTCCTTTAGGTGGTTCTAGTGGTTACCAATGAGGTTCTAGTAGTCCTGTAGGTAGTTACAGTGACCACTGAGGAAGTTCTAGAGGTCCTTTAGGTGGTTGTTGTGGTCCTTTAGGGGGTTCAAGTGGTCATTGAAGAGGTAATAGAAATAATTTTGGGGGTTCTAGTGGTCAGTTAGGAGGTTATAGGGATCCTAAATTCAGAATCCAGTTCAAGATTTTTATGATAAGGTTTGAGCCTTGCATGGTCAGGCACCTGCCTACATTAAAGAGCTACTGCAGCCATATAATACCAGTAGGAATCTGAGGTCATCTGATCAGGGTTTGTTGGTGGTTCCTCACTCCAGGCTCAAGACAAAAGGAGACGATGCTTTTGAGGTTAGGAGCTCATAAACTTTGGAACTCTCTCCCATTGGACTTAAGATGTGTGGACACTGTGAACACCTTTAAAAAGCAGCTCAAGACCCATTTGTTTAGAATTGCTTTTGTTTAGCTTGTTTTTGTTTTGCCTTATGTTTTTAGCTGGATGTCTGCATTTAATGTCTGTTGCTCTGTCTCTTATTTGCTGCTCTTGAAAGGTGCTATATAAATAACTTACTTGCTTTAGGTGGTGTTTGTGGTCATTTAGGGGGTTCTACTTGTCATTTAGGTGGTTCTTGTGGTTTATTCTATGGTTCTGGTCATTTAGGACATTCTAGGGGTACTTTATGTGATTCTAGTGGTCATTGAGGAGGTTCTATGGATCCTTGGGGTGATTCTAGTGGTTATTCTAGTTACTTCAATCTGTCATTCATTTGTACATTATTTAGAGAATATAAAGTTTAAGTGGTCTTTGAGGAGGTTATAGGGATCCTTTAGGTGGTTCTATGAGTCCTTTGGGTGGTTATAGTGGTCACCAAAGAAGTTCTAGAAGTCCTTTAGGTGGTTCTAGTGGTTCCTTTTTGGTGGTCCTGAGGAGATTCGTTTAGGTGGTTCTTTATGTGGAGTTCATACCTCCAGTGGAGTTCCACAGACTTAGAGAATCTATGACAAGGAGAACTGAAGCTCTTTTGGAAACTCTTGGTGGAACAACGCCGCACTAACACACTTTAGATTGAGATTTACTTTCATTTGTCACCCATCTGTATGAATCCAAAGCATACTGTATGTTGTTACACTACCTTCTAGGCAGCCAACATAATCAATTTATTTCACTATGGTTTGAAACTTCCAAGACTTGCTTTAGGTAGTTAATTCACTACAGTGAACACCATGCCCAGCAAAAAGATGAACTGACCCTTTAACCAATGGGCTGCCTGGAAGCTAGTATGCTCTGGAAACGGTATTCTGTGATTTGTAGTAAAACATGCAGAAACAATAAAATGATTTTCCAAGGTTCCTCCAACAACCAACTCTGGATAACACCAGATGACTGTATGAGGAGGTATGTCAGTATACAATGTATGAGATATTATCAAAATATACTTGATATAATCATATGACATCAAAAGCAATAAAATACAAAAAGCTACATTTCAATACCTCTGGGTCAATAACCCGCATTTATCAAACTGCTACAAGTTACATTCTGGA
The DNA here is from genome assembly GCF_020085105.1 of Siniperca chuatsi. Lineage (NCBI taxonomy): Eukaryota > Metazoa > Chordata > Actinopteri > Centrarchiformes > Sinipercidae > Siniperca > Siniperca chuatsi. The sequence goes on from NC_058059.1 coordinate 592,757, forward strand.
CTCAAGTGAAAGATAAAAGTAAAAATCCTCCACTTTTACTCGCATGCATAAGAATAAAAGTTATTTATCAAATTTCTTGTGCACAGACTTTGACCATTCTTCTATCTATCAACGTTATGGAACTGACAAACTAATGGAGTGCCCCTTTAATTGCTACTGGAGTTGTTAAAGTGGTCATTTAAAATTACAATTCTGTGCACCACATGATGTATGGATTTTTCTTCTTTTTTTTTGAAGAAGAAGAATGAAGAGCGGGGCAGATGTAGAGTAAATCCTTGTCTCTGATTGGCTGTTCCTGCTCTAATCATACATGTGATAAATCATGCGATCACATAAATGTCTTATTCTTCACTTTTAGAGAGTGAGTACTTTTTTAGTCTTCCTAGCTCTTTAGGTCAGTGGTTCCCAACCTTTTTGTTTTGCTAGTGATCCTCAAAATCAAGCAATATCCACTTGTAACCACTAATCACAGGTTATGGACTTAGTGTGAGCAGTTAAACTGATTTTTCCTTTCCTTAGATTGTTTGATTTGAAGGATCTTTAGAGGCCCAAAAGACTGAAAATATCCAGTATTTCAACAGAACCAGACTAAGAGTCTACAGCCATGCTAGCAGCTCTGTGAGGCTGTACTTAGACACAGCGGTGCTTTGAGCTAAATGCTAAACACAAAGTACAGCTGAGGCTGATGGGAATGTCATTATTTCTGCAGGTATTTAGTCATAAACCAAAGTGTTGGACACATTAAAATGTTGACCTGATGCTAGATGAAAAGTCAGAGATTAGTTATTACAGTTCATCCTGAGAGGAACATGAATGTGACACATTTTGTGACGAGATATTTTAGTGGATAAGTGAACACTTTGACCTGCTGGTGGCACTAGTGAAAAAGTGAAAGGATCACCAAAGTTTTTGGGATTCATTGCCTGGACACCATATCTGCACCAGATTTCATAGCAATCCATCCAATAATTGTTGAGCTATTTCACTAAAAAAAACAATCTCATGGTGGCGCTAGAGTAAATTTCTAGAATATCACCAAAGTGAGTAGAATTCATCCTCTAGACAAAGTGGCTATTTGTAAGAACTTTCATGGAAATCCATCATATAGTTGTTGAGATATTTCAGTCTGAGTGGTGGACCGGCTGACATTGCCATCCATATGGTCATGTTGCTAAAAAAAAAAAAAAAAAAAAACGTTTTCTTCCTTCTTATCCAATTAAATTATTTTGTGACCCTCAGATTTATCTTGGGACTTCATGAGGGGTCCTGACCTCCAGGTTGGGAACCACTGCTTTAGAGCATTCTGAGATGTAAATCTCAGAAGTTTGATAAATATCCTTGTCCTATCCTGGTTCTATTTGTCTGTCCATCACCATTCCTCTTCCTCCTCCTGACCTACTTGATCTGATAGAAACTGGACATGGTGACATAAGCCTCGGCCTCATTTCCTCCACTGCTGCTTTGAGGCTGAGGTGTATCAGATCTCTCCCCGAGCTGGAGGACGTTAATGGGGGATAGACTGGTGCTCTGAAGGCTGTCCTCTCCGTCGGAGGAGCTCCTGCTCAGTAGGGCAGACAGCTCCAGCTCCTCTGTGCTGACACTGGTGGTGCTCCTGGAGCAGTCAGAGCTCTGGGTGGAGCAGGCATGATTCGACTGTGTACCGTCATCAGCAGCAGCAGTGATTGAAGGCTCTGTTTCCTCACAAGGCTGCTCCTCTGTTTTCTCCAGCGGGTAGACTGTAAGGGCGCTGAACACTTCAGGTTTAAAGTTCAATAGGAGGCCCTGAAAAAACAGAACAAATCACATTTAGTTATGATGGTATGGGTAATCAATAACTACTGTTAGTATTTATTGATTAAAGTTAAGTTAAAGTTGCATGTAAAGAAAACAAGTCCTCCAAATTAAACAACAAAATAAGTTGTTTGTAACTGCTCTTCAGAACGACACACAGAAGAGTTTTCTGATCTGACGCCCCGATCAGCAGGACCACATCATCTGTCTGTGACTTCCAAAACTGTTACAAACCACTGATGCAAAACTGAAAGCATTCTTACACCACTGTGGTTAAAGTTCCAGTAGTACACTTCCAAGTAGTACACTTTGTACACTGTGTACTTACTTATGTATTGTGTGAATTTCGACAAGGTAGTGATCGAACACAACTGTTGAGCACTTACCGGAAATGACGATTGCAACAACTGACCACTTCTTCTTCTTCTTCTTAATGGCGAATTGCAACCGTTGGCAGTACCAAATCACTACAGACTGCTAAGTTAACCCAATAAACATACCGATGGCTTCTATCTGACAACAGTATAGAATCAGAATCAGCTTTATTGCTAAGTAGGTTTACACATACAAAGAATTGCATGCAATAAATATAGTAAGTAGAAAAATATAAAGAAAGATAGCAAGCAAGTACTGCAAGCCAAAGTCATAAATATAAAATAGACAATAAGATAGCAAAAAATATTATAAAAATAGTAAAAAAATATGTACAATATGACGAGCCTTGTTGATGAGTTCGGCTGGAGTCGGGAAGAAACAGTTTTTGTGGCGTGATGTTTTGGTCCTGATGGACCGCAGCCTGCTGCCGGAGGGGAGTGTCTGAAACAGTTTGTGTTCAGGGTGGGAGAGGTCAGCCTCCATCTTCCTTGCTCGCCTCAGAGTCCTGGAGGCATACAGGTTCTGGAGGGAAGGTATATTGCAGTCAATCACCTCTGCAGAGCAAATGAGAAGCTGCAGTCTGCCGTTATCCTTGGCAGAGGCAGCAGCGAACCAGATGGTGATGGAAGAGGTGAGGGTGGACTCAATGATGGTGGTGTAAAAGTGCACCACCATTAGCCGCGTTTCCACTCAAAGTACCCGGACCTTTAATTCCCAGGAACTACTTTTCAAGAACTAAACAGTTCCTTTAGCCCACTGTTGTGTGCGTTTCCACCGTGGTCTAAAGACCCGCGAAGATTAGGCAAATTACACTCATTAGGTTACACCCATCACACAGCTGCATAACTCTTCAACCGACTGGTCATCCAGTTCCGTGTCTTCCACCACAGCTTACAACAGCGCAGTAGCTGAGCCGCTGCGTCAGAGAAGGTTGGCTTGTGACCCAGCAACGCTTCGATCCAGATGGTCAAACCTCTGGTCGGAGCTCAACCAATCAGAAATGTTCAGCGCAGCAAGCCCCACCCCGGAAGTTCACTTTAGGTCTTGGGTGATGATGTTGCCCAGGAAGTGGAAGGACTCCACAGTGTCGACAGGGGAGTCACACTGGGTGATGGGGGCGGGTGGGGCTGGGTTCTTGCTGTAATCCACAACCATCTCCACTGTATTGAGAGCGTTGACCTCCAGGTTGTTCTAACTGCACCAGTCACCAGGTGGTCAATCTCCCACCTGTAGCCGGACTCATCCCCACCAATGAGGTTAATGAGTGTGGAGTCATCCGCAAACTTCAGGAGCTTGACGGACTGGTGACTGGAGGTGCAGCTACTGGTGTACAGGGAGAAGAGCAGAGGGGAAAGAACGCAGCCTTGAGGGGAAGTCGTGCTGATGGACTGGGAGTCAGAGACATGTTTCCCCAACCTCACATGCTGCCTGCTGTCGGACAGGAAGTCTGTGATCCACCTGCAGGTGGAGACAGGTGCACTCAGCTAGGAGAGCCTGTTGTGCAGCAGAGTCAGGATGATGGTGTTGAAGGCGGAGCTGAAATCCACAAACAGGATGTTGGCATAGGTTCCTGAGGAGTCCAGGTGCTTGAGGAGTCCAGGTGCTGAAGGATGAAGTGGAGGGCCATGTTTACTGCATCGTCTACAGACCTGTTGGCTCTGTAGGCGAACTACAGGGGGTCCAAGAGTGGGTCTGTGATGGGTTTGAGGTAGGACAACACAAGGAGCTCAAAAGACTTCATTACCAGAGAGGTCACGGCGACGGGTCTGTAGTCGTTAAGTCCTGTGATCCTTGGTTTTTTGGGGATGGGGATGATGGTGGAGGATTTGAAGCAGGCTGGCACATGGCATGTGAGGTGTTAAAGATGTCAGTAAACAGTAACAGTAAACAGCAGAGACAGCTGATCAGCACAGTGCTTCAGGGCGGATGGAGAGACAGAGTCTGGCCCAGCTGCTTTGCAGGGGTTCTTCCTTCCTGAACAGGCTGTTGACGTCCTTCTCCAGGATGTAGAGAGTCGTTGTTGCAGTAGGGGAGGGGAGGCTTCTGGGGTGGGTAGTTGAGGAGAGGCCCAGGCCCCTGCTGAGGTGGCAGAGGTGGAGCTGATGGATGGAGTCACGGGGGACGGTGTCAGGACTGTCCCATTGTCTCTCAAAGCAACTCATTAGGTTGGTTGGCCAGGCGCAAGTCGTTAATGGAGTGGGGGGCTTTAGGTTTGTAGGTGATCTGTCTGAGCCCCCTCCAGACAGAAGCAGAGTCGTTGGCTGAGAACTGGTGTTGTAGTCTCTCTGAGTCGTTTAGCTTCTCTCACCGCCTTGCTAAACATGTACTTTGACTCTTTAAACTTGTCCCTGTCTCAACTCCTGAATGCCTCTTCCTTTTCCACCCTCAGCTGTCTGAGTTTAGCTGTGAACCAGGGTTTGTCGTTGTTGTAACTCACCCTGGTGCGTGATGGTACACAGCAGTCCTTACAGAAGCTGAAGTATGACGTCACAGCCTCTGAACCCATCCAGACTGTTGGTAGCAGTCCTGAAAACATCCTAGTCAGTACAGTCCAAACATGTCCGAAGGTCTTCCATAGCTTCGCAGGTTCACTGCTTTGATGTCCTCACAAGAGGTTTACTGAGCTATAATTTCTGCCTGTATGTAGGAAACAGGTGGACCGTGATGTGGTCAGAGTGTCCCAGTGCAGCGCGGGGGATGGCGTGATAGAATATTCTCCTCTCTGGTCAGGCATTTAATAAACTGTCTGTATGTAACTGTCTTAATGCGACAAAGTCTAAGGAGCTGGTTGTGGATCTACGAAGGGCCAAAGCACCAGTGACTCCGATTTCCATCCAGGGAGTCAGAGTCTGTGGTTGCCAGTGCTATCCTGTATGCTGTTGCATGCTGGGGCAGCAGGTTGAAGGTAGCAGACACTAACAGACTCAATAAACTGATCCGTAAGGCCAGTGACATTGTAGGGGTGGAGCTGGACTCTCTGGCGGTGGTGTCAGAGAGGAGGATGCTGGCCAAACTACATGCCATCTTGGACAGTGTCTCCCACCCGCTCCATGACGTGGTGTTCAAACAAAGGAGCACCTTTAGCGGAAGACTCATTCCCCCACAATGCACCACAGAGCGCCACAGGAAGTCATTCCTGCCTGTGGCCATCAAACTCTTTAACTCCTCCCTCTAAGTGATAATCTGTATGACCCTAAATTATTAAACTGGACATTGAACATTACATCACTGCAATACTTGACATAATTGTGCAATATCCTGTGTTAATACTCCTGTGCAATATACTCTTAAATTCCCTATTTATTGATATTGATATTTATTCATACCTCTATTACTCGGCGGTGTAGTCCCTCATTCGTCCAGGAGTGTTCTATCGTAGAAAAGTTTTCAGTAGTCGTCATCTGGACACTGTTTTCAGAATCAAAACAATGAAAACTGTCCAGATGACTACGACTGAAACCTTTTCTACGATACCTCTATTACTGCTGTGCAATATCCTCCGTCTCATTATAATCTTAATAAGCTACACTTAACTTGGCAGTTCATGCACTATTACTGTATACCGTATTATTATCATCAACCGGTAAACAAACTTTGTACTTCCCACTTATTTTATTTTATACTTATACCCACTTGGTACTTAATTTATTTTCTGACCTGTATTATAGTGTATTATATATTTTTGCTTAGTACTTCTATTCCTGTGTGCACTGACGTGACAGTGAGCTGCTGTAGCAGAAGAGTTTCCCCTCGGGGATCAATAAAGTATTTCTGATTCTGATTTGGGGAGTTCATGGCTGAGATTTCCTTTGTTAAAGTCACAGAGGACTACTAAGTACCACTAAGTGGTACTTAGTGGGGAATGAAACGCCCTTTCTAGTGTGATGGGACCTTAAGGTTGGGAAAGATCACGGTCATGGTTAAAAGAAACCAACCTTGACAGTCGGTAGGAAACGAACAGCTGTCTCCAGTTTCAAACTCTGAGAGTTTGTTTATTCGTCACACTACTTTCTTGTTTGCTTCTGACAGACATAGATTCATAATTCCTATGGCCACTAGATGGCACTGTCACTTGAACGTTATTGAGCATTTGAAACATTGACTGTACAATTGATGCTGTTGTTTTTCTTGGGAGGAGATGTCTCAAAGTAAAATGACTTACTTTATTTGGCTTGCAGATCTGCACCAGTGTGTGTTTAGGGTGTGGGATGTTCGGCCACATGTAGGTGAATATTCTGTGAAAGAAAGAGAAAAGAAATATTAATATACGAAAGGCGTCTATATTCACTGATTTTCTTACACGAAAGCAGAGATGTCGTACTTGTTTTTCCAGAAGAAAACAACACTGGAAGTCACCACCACCAAAGGGACAAGACACACAATCAGTGTGTACATCTCCCGCCTTTCATCTGTCTGCTTTTGGATGTTTTCTTCTGGAAAAAAGAGAGGAAAGAGTTAAATAAAGTCATTATTCTCTTCTGTCTTTTTAGAGAAGCAAAATGTGTACAAACTGACTTACTCTTACCAGCGGGAGTAAAGAAAGTGAACGTTTCACCCCACTCGCTCCAGGTACCCTGCAGATATTTCCATGGTATCGCCCGCACTTTGATGTGATACTCTGTGTTTTTTTGAAGCCGCTCCATGTCAATAATCATACTGTCTGATGATGACATGTTTTGAATCTGTGCTCAAACAGAAAAAACAGTGAGCAATTCAATCATTGCTGAACATTCTCAAAGGTAGAAACAACCGAAGAAACACAAATCAAATTATGTCACCGTAGTGCTGCCTGTGGTCCAGATGAACAGCTGGAAGAGTTGATTGTCTATTTTCAGGTAGTCATTGTGGTACGGAGTCCGAATGTGAATGACAGCCTGGTAAGACTCCCAGTTGAAAGTAATGTTCCACACATAAGGACTTCTTGGTTTAACTGCAGGGACACAACAGGGTAACAGTGACAGGTATATTGTATGGGTGCTTTCACACCTGTAGTCCAGATAATTTGGTCTGTACCAAAAAAGCCTGGCATGGCAGCCACAGTATGGTTAAGGTTTGGTAGAGTTAAAGCTTCATTAACTGATTTTTTTTTGGCCACTTGGTGGCAGTGAAACAATCTGTGAACACAACACTGACATATTTTCACCTCATAATGAATTGATTGATTGGTCTCAGTGCTTCTTGATAAATGTCCTTTTCAGATTTAAATCTGGTCAGTTTTAAATGAAATGTATTGATGTATTGGCCACAAGAGGAGGATTCCTTTTGTTTTTGATGAACCTCTGACCATTCCCCTCGCACTACATCAGGCCAAAATATCAGCACCCCACACATGATATCTCACATCCTATTAGCAGATCTCCTACATGAATACGTCCTTTATGATCTTTCCTCTAGTATCGGCTTCAGATCTGTTCTATAGGACTAGTTGTCGATATCCCTTAATTGCACACCTTAGGCATGCTGCCTAGACTCAGCAGGGTGGTCAAGTAAGTGATGGCATCTTCTGGGTTATAAAGTGGGTGCCCTCTTTCCTTGGTGTTCACCGATAGTCCCATGACACCTCCAGGGGGTTCAGCAGTGATTCTTTCGGCGTCCCAGGCTCACGTTCTAGATGCCATCTGCTCACATGGAGGCCTAGATGGACTCCTTTCTCGTGATCCAGAGCCACTGACAGCCCTTTTCAGCAGCTGATTGCTTGCCGGTGGGCCTTGGCTCGAACTCCCATCTCCCAGAGTAGCCTTGATGTTGATGTGGCTATGAACCCTCTGCAGCCTACTTCAACCGGTAGGACCTTTGCTTTCCAGCCACGTTGTTGAGCGTCAGCTGAAAGCTCAGCGTACCTCAGTTTCTTGCGCTCATAGGCCTCCTCCAGTGCATCCTCCCAGGGCACTGTAAGCTTGATGATGTAGACAAGATGGAGTGAGGTCGACCATAGCACAAGATCTGGTCTGAGGTTGGCTGATGCAATCACAGCTGGGAAGCAGAGCCAGCCACCATCTTCCATTCACGTGCCCCACTTAGCTGCCCAGTATCTGGCCTTGAGCTGACGAGTGGCACTTGTCCGCAGACTTTCCAGCACTGCTGCAAGACACACCTGGTTGTGCCGCCAGGTGTATTGGCTTGAGTGAGGCTGGTCTTACAGCCCGCTAGGATATGTTTTAGTGTTGCTGGTGTAGGGCAGAGGGAGCATGTCGGGTCTTCTCTGTACCACTGGCTGAGATTCTTGGGAGATGGCAGGACATCATAGGCAGCCTCAGGACAAACTTTACATTTTAGCTCCACTACTGGTTTATCTTTGACAGCAGCTAAATTATCATAAGGATTTACCTATTTTTTTCAGGTCGACTGTGGTTGTAATCTTGCCTCCTCTCTTTAGGTGGACGGTCACATTGACATTAACCAGAGGATTCAGATCTCTGGAGCTGACTGTGTCCCCAAAATCCTCCACACACTTTATTTGCTTTGTACTCCAGTCAGTGTTACTGTGAGAAGAAGAGCAGAGATTTCTGTCATTAACTGAATCTCCTCTGAAGGCTGTTGATGTGTCATCTAGAAATTAATGATAAAATGTTTTACCATGCTGTCATGATCTTTATGCCATCAGCCTCATAATCTTCATCATCCTCGATGTTGTTCCTGCCTCCAATCAGTTTACAGGTCAGACTGCTTATGTTTGTCATGATGTGAGAGTTGCAGCTGATTCTGGGCTCTAAGAGGAAACAGAGTCAAAACAGATTTCACTGATTAAGTATTTCACTCCTATAACACTGTTATGTGATGGACAATTTACAAAAAAGGAATAATAATAATAACTATTCATATAGTACTTTTCTTAACATAGATACAAGCGCTTTAACAAAAGACACGAGAAACTAATATTTTACAGCAAAAAGTAAAAATCAGTTAAATTATATTTTTATAGTGGCAATTCATAACAGAAATGATTTCACTGCACTTTTCCTATAGAGCAGATCTACACAGTACTCTTTATAATATTATTTACAGAGATCCAACAAAAACAAAATGACATAAAATAATAAATAAAATAATATTGTCCAGGTGCTATAACATCAGTCAGTTAAAAGTCAGTTTAAAAGGGTGTGTTTTTAGCCAACATTAGAAAATATAGAAGTAGCAGTGATTGTAAACAATTATTCATTCCACTGTTTAGGTGCCATTACAGTAAATCCATGGTTGCCCTTGGTTGCAAATGTAGACACAGGAACTGCGAGCAGAGCTTTTTCCGACGACCTTAGTGTGTGCCCTTATGGGCACATATGGGTTTAGCAGATCAGAGATATAGCTTGGAGCTAATCCATTTAACACTATGTAAGTGATTAATAGAATTTTGAACTGTATTCTGGAAGCAATGGGAAGCCAATGAAGGGACGTTAAAATTGAAGTAATTAAAGTAGTGTTCTCCTGTCATGGTTGCATTTAAAAGCCAAGCAGCTGCATTTGGACTAATTGCAGACGATTTTGTGCTGTTTTACTGAGTGCAGAATATAGAGATACAACAATCAAGACCGGATTAAATAAAGGCACAGAGAACTTTCTCCAGGACAATAGCAGACAGAAAGGGTTTGATTTCAAAAATGCTTCTCAACTGATAAAAACAAGATTGAATAACCACATGTACTTGATTTTCAAAGTTCAGCTCTGAATCAAAATTTACTCCCATATTTCTGGCAGACAGCTTGGTATTGTTTGGCATAAAGACAAATGTTTTCATTAAATCCGGCTGTCAGGCTGGATGAGGGAAATATAATTATCTCAGTCTGATCCTCATTAAGTTACACGACATCCAACACTCAATATTATCAAAGCAGTCTTTTAGGGCAACCAGACTAGAAGAATCATTAGGGTTGACAGGAAGATATAAATGTGCATCATCTGCGCAAAATGAAACAATATACTGTGTCTACTAATTATGTGACCAAGGAGAAGCATCTAAATGGAGAGAAGAATGGCGCCCAGTATTGAGCCTTGAGGTACACCGCAGAAAATTTTCATAGACGAGGAAATTAAGTTACCAAGTTCAACAGAAAAATGCCTGTCAGAAAGATTTGGACTGCTCAAGAGCAACTATCAAAATCGATGCAGCAGAACCAAAAATATTTATCTTTTTATTCCACACAGTCTTCTTCCTTGTCAAAATCTGCCGCCTACATTACCCACAATTCAACTCTTCCTCTGACAATTGGATCTCAGAATCAGAATCAGAAATACTTTCTTGATCCCCAAGGGGAAACTCTTTTGTGCACACAAGAATAGAAGTACTAAGCAAAAAATATAATACACTATAATACAGGTCAGATAAATGAAGTACCAAGTGGGTATAAGTATAAAATAAAATGAAAATTTGTGTAAAGTACAAAGTGGGTTTACCAGTTGATGATAATAATACGGTATAATAATACAATGTAACAATACAAGTAGTAAGTAATAGTGCATGAACTGTCAAGTTAAGTGTAGCCTATTAAGATTATAATGAGACGGTGGATATTGCACAGCAGTAATAGAGGTATGAATAAATATCAATAAATAGGGAATTTTAAACTGAAAAGAGTATATTGCACAGCAGTATTAACACAGAATATTGCACAGTTATGTCAAGTATTGCAGTGATGTTAATGGTTCAATGTCCAGTTTAATGACTTAGGGTCATACAGACAGACACTTAGAGGGAGGAGTTAAAGAGTCTGATGGCCACAGGCAGGAATGACTTCCTGTGGCGCTCTGTGGTGCATTGTGGGGGGATGAGTCTTTCGCTGAAGGTGCTCCTTTGTTTGACCACCACGTCATGGAGCGGGTGGGAGACACTGTCCAAAATGGCGTGTAGTTTGGCCAGCATCCTCCTCTCTGACACCACCGCCAGAGAGTCCAGCTCCACCCCCACAATGTCACTGGCCTTACAGATCAGTTTGTTGAGTCTGTTGGCGTCCGCTACCCTCAACCTGCTGCCCCAGCATGCAACAGCATACAGGACAGCACTGGCCACCACAGACTCATAAAACATGTGAGATTGTGGTGTGTTATGCTAGTAGCAACTAATGCAGCCTGCAGCAGAGATGAGCAGCGGGTTACAGAGGTCTGGGAAGCTCACTTCTTTCTAACTCCACATTTTCAAACTTGTAGTCTTCAGCCCCAACTGACGCTGACTCAAGTGACCTCACTTGAGGATTTATCAGAGTTCACACAGCTCCCTCTGGAGACACTAAAGGCTTTATACTACTTTAAAACATATGCAGCAGAACTCCACTGGAGTTCGCCTTTAAAGAGTTATTCTAGCCATTCAACTTCCACAGAGTCTCTCTTCAATAATGTTTACTCCACTTGCACTTATATAACCATAACCACAACTATGAAGTTAGTATTACTTCAGTTTCTAGTTAAGGGTTTTAGTTATGTTTTTATTGTTATTTTTTATCTACCTCTTTGAGTGTTTTTATGTTGCTTGTTTTATGATTCTTATGTGACTTGGCTGATAAACTGATATTCATGTGTGACCCTTTACTTTGTCTGACCAACGGTCCAAAACCCAACTGCTAATTGTTTAAACTGTAGAAAAAGTATTATCACTGCCAGAAAGATAAAGATAAACATATATATAAAATTGTTCAGAACAAATAGAGTGTATGTCTACATCTGTCAGCTCATCTTAACTCACCAACACTACATATGACATCAAAAACTCTCACAGACAATTTCATGTTGACCATTTATTTACTAACTTGTAAACTGATAAAAAATATTAGTCTTTGCTCAGTGACATAACCTTTGAGATGTACTCTGATGCTGAGTGAGGATTTGTATTTCTTTATGTTTTTTTAAAGTTTTGGCTCAAACTGACAACCTTTAAACATTTCAGGATCAGGTTTTGACTCACAGGTTTGTTTTCACACTGATCACCGTCCTGAGGACCTAAACATGACATTTTATGATTTTTTTGTATTTTTTGAGGATCCATATTTCCCATTATGGGCTGTGAAAGATTAATGTATTAAAAGTGTCACTACAATAACAAGAAATTATTTTTGAAATATTTTTGATAAATCTAAATCACATGTTCTTGTCCTATACTTGTTAACCGTGTGTTGTAGACATGTTAAATGATCTCCTCACCCATGTCAGTGTCTCCGTCTCCACTCTGAGCCTGAGTTCCAGCCGGCAGCAGCAGCAGCAGCAGCACAGCGGTCCGCCAGCCAGACGGCATCTCCTCACCGAGTCTCCTCACAGCTGCAGAGATGAACTCACTCGGTCCTCAGACTCATAACACAGCAGTCTCACCAGCTGACAGCTTTTCTTGTCAGCCGGCAGAGAGAGAGGAAGAAGGAGTGGCGCGCGCACAGAGGAAGGGGGAGGGTGCTGTTGGGCTAGTTGACTTCTTTGCACACAGGATGTTCTGTAAATCAGAAAACATCTTTGTTCGTCAGACAGCAGGTTCTGTGCAGTGAGAAGATGAATCATTGGACAGTTAACTCTGTCGGTGCCGAACACAGAGACGATAAAAGGCTCTCACTCGTCCATCAGTCTGATGGAAACACCTTCACTGTAAACAAACTTTTACCTGGACACTCTTCAGTCACAGATTACAGATTGGGAATCCTTTAATTACCATTCAGTCACAGTGCTGCTGCAGTTTGTTATTGACTTCCATTAAAGCTCAACTGCACTTAAATGTTTTCCAAAAGAACCCAAAAGGGAAAAGTTTATGCTTTATAGTTTTTGGTTTCATGATGGCACCGTCTATCTGTAATCTGTCAGAATACCTTTAAAGTGCCAGTATGCTTCATCAGAAGCCCCTCCCCCACACACCTTTCACATGTCACAATCGGGGGGGTGTGTCCAACAATGTCTGTCACTTTCCAAAACCGACTCAGTGATTGGTCGGTTGTGTGGAGGTGAGAAAGTAGGCGGGGTTTGAACTTCTCTCTCAGCTCTCTTTGTTCATTCTTCAACTGTTTCTGTCACTTTTCATGAGAACAGCTGAGGTCGACACTGAGCGTCTACCAGGAGAGACGGAACATGTCACGACACGATGCGATACCTGAGACTAAATCTCCAGACAACATCGCCGACAAAAAAAGAGGCGACTATCACTATAATGAATTCTCTCTATTTTCACTGACAAAAAAAGAGGAGATGAAATTAAACAATCACGTATCCAAATCTCCTCCTTGTCATTGGATGGATCGTCTCTTCCTGCGCGCCCGAATCATCTTCGCGGTGACTCTGTGTTAGTTAAAAAGTAACTAACAGCCAGACAGCAGCCTGCTACACAACACAAGGGCCACAGACTTTAAACTACAGCCCACATTAGCTTTCCTGCTAAAGTCCCTTCTTATCTAAATCTTGTTCATTTTTGTCAAAAAACTAAGACTGTGTGAGAAATCACTCCGTATTTACTGCATAGTGCACTACACATTTGCTGTCCACCATTTAGTGTGTGTAAATGTGTAGAGCCCTCAAACCAGCGACTGATGGCGATGAGTAAGAGTTGGAAATCTCAGTTTGCTGCTCTGTAGAGTAAACTACTGTGTGCTTATTATAAAGGGAGGAGTGAAACCAAACCTGGTGCCAAAACCAAAAGGTTTGTTGTACGTCGACTTACAGAAAAAACAGCTCTTAAAAGCTTCAGTATTTTTTTGATGTTTGTGAATAAACACTAACTGCTCCTAACAACCGCGACCACAGCTTCTGTGTTGACGGAAAATGACATCATCGGGACAGATGCGTCACATGGTACTCATTGGTCAGGGTCTGGTTATCAGGGCACAGTGTGAGCTGTTTGCAGCCTTATGTAAATCAGTGTTGATTTCACCTTTAAAGAAGAAACGACAAATTCTTCCTCTTACAAATGAGTTGAACTCTTAAGCAAAGAAAAAAAAGCATTGTTTCTCAGTTCAGTATTTTTTATAAATCCAATAAATCAAATGACTACATCGAAGGCTAAAGTGTCTCTGGTAGTTAAACTCACAGGGACTTTTGGCCTCTTTTAGCTCCTAGTTTTGGTTTTGCAGAACATTTCCTGTCTGGTTCCGTCTCTGATGAAGCCGCTGAACTCGAGCCGCTCAGCAGCAAACAGCAGCCAGACGCAGTCAGAGAGCAGCTGCTGAACGTAGCGGAGCATCTAGCAGCTAAAGAGCCAGATGTTTCCCTCAGCGGCTGCTGGAGACCAAACACAGAGCTGACGGAGAGAAGACCGGACTGACGTCCATCAGGAGACACAGACACGCCTCCTGATGAAGCGTCATGTGACTCTGACACGCCTCCTGATGAAGCGTCATGTGACTCTGACACGCCTCCTGATGAAGCGTCATGTGACTCTGACACGCCTCCTGATGAAGCGTCATGTCGCTCTGTAGCTGCTGGAGGGGGAAACTGTTTGCTAACAAGACACAACTACTTTATAAGGTGATATTATGTCAGGTGTATTTGCAGCTTGTTTCTGCTGAAGACAGACATCAGACAGATTCGTCTATGTCTCTGCAGCTGTTCCCTAACTGTCCCCTGGGGCCGCAGTGGCTGCTGTTCATACTGTAGTACTCTAAAGAGACAAACTCCCTGATTTTGTTTTAGTGCTCCTGAAGTCCAAACCTGTGAACTGGGAGGACACTTTTGGAATTTAAGGAGCACCAGTTGGCACTGAAACTAAATCTCTATCAATAAACGTTTGTTTAAATGACTACAGTATGACACAGATGTTTGCTGTAAAATCTGAAAAGTACCTGCAGAGTAAAAACGAATTCTTTGAATGACTAGTACACCAACCCGACTGACCATTTTAATTTTTGTGATCTCATGCAACCTTCTTTATTCAAAAAGCCATCTTCTTCCATGTTTAAAGCTGCAGCCTAACGTGAGTCTTCCTCTCTGTCAAACAGCAACCATGAAGCAGAAACACTAACCAGTAACCTACAAACCACTTCCCGTCTACTCAAGTGATCGGTTTGTTTTCAAATGAGGCCAGTATGTACACATGTCTTAGTTTACTACGAGCTCCAAATTCAAGCGCTCGGCCTCGGGTGACCCTGACACCACCGGCTGTCTGTCTGTCACCTGTCTGCCATTGCTACATGACAGCAACGGCAACCGGCTACTTTAGCACACCATCATTTACACCAGCTTTAACATTTCATTGTTCTGGCTCTCCTGTTTCTATTTTTATTTTTGCTTCTGATCCAAACCGGTTTGTGTTTGGCGGCTGAATCTGTGTCCGTCTTGTTTTTCTTCCTCTTTCACTCCCGCCAGCTGCTCTGTCTTTAAACACATGGTGTTTCAGGTGCTGTAAAGCCAGCAGGCCTCAGCGTGGTTAGCACTGTTTCCTACTCGCAGTGCTTCAGGTAGTTTCAAGGCACAGGAATATATGTTTTATGTTGTGAAGCAGGGCATGCTGGGAAATGGTGGTGCAATACCTGCTGCCTCGACCCGAGAGTCTGAGAGAGGCGGGAACTACAGAAACAGCGGAGCTGACAGAAAAAAGGGTTTCAAGTTTGGAAGCTACTCAGCCAAGACATCACATGCGACCTAAAACCAAACACCTGAGCCTGAGCTCCAAAACGCCTGCTGTAAAAGGTGCCCTGATGTTGTCAGAGAGGTGAGGAGTTGTTAGCCGGGTTAGATCTTTCAGTCAGCATCCATGGTCATCATCCTGTGGAGAACGGTGTGACGTCAGCAGCTCTTTGGCTCTGATGATAAAATAACTTTTGGTGTCAGAGTGTAAATCTGATATTTAGTCTGAAGGTGAAGTGAAGCAGCTGCTCTGTGGAGGTCTGGGCTCCTCCTGTCAGCACAGCTCAGCAACCTGCAATGAACATTAATAACTAGAAATAAATGAAATGGACCCGAGGCAGTGAAGTGTGTTACTGTAAGGAGACACTTGGACACTAGCAGGTTTCTGCTGACAGCATGTCGCTCACGGTTCAAAGCTCAGGAAAAGGTTTTTAAATGTTTTTTCCTGAAAATGACACATTTCTATGACAAAATGCTGTTTATTTGGTAAAACAGGCAAACGTCAGTCAGACTCTGTCGTGAGTGTGTTTTCTAGCTGGTCAGGATGCACACGTCCTGTCCCGGCTGTGTTCTGCAGCACAGACACGAGTATGAGGCGCTGTGT
>NC_058059.1:614041-686541 GCF_020085105.1 Siniperca chuatsi
TTTAAAATACAGGAAGTTACTTTGGGCTTCATTCAGTGAGATTCAGACAGAGAAAACACTTCCACCGACGTTTCCAAGTGAACAACTTCACTGCAAAATGAGAGACTGGAGGAAGCCGCCATCAAAGTGCACTTACATCCAGAGAGCTCCTGCAGTGACCCTGTGAAAATCTATATTTCAGTGTAGCTGTTTGTATCACGAATGTATTCAACTTCCAACATTGTTCACACCAAAGATAAAACATTTTGCAGTGAAGTTCTTCAGAGTCAAACTCGAGTACTTCTTCATCTTTATTACAATTATACTTCATAAAAAGGGTACAGTTGGTACTCTAAAGATAGCATGTTAATAATTAGTGTTCTACAAGTGCAAATGATTATTCAGGCTAAGACTTAAAGCTTCCATCATCCCATAATGGCACATCAGCTCTCACCAGGAATCACTTCAAGCCAGTGTGTATATATATGTGTGTGTGTGTATATATTCAGATATGTTCATGGCAGCTATCTGTAGTCAGCATCAGGGTGCAGCAGAGGAAACCTGTCAGACTGTTTGTGTATTTAGTATTTTAGTTATTAATCAGCGTCACAACTAATTGTACAAACCACACAAGAAATGCTCAAAATGAGCCGGAAGAATAGAAAAAGTGACAGCAAAAGGATTTTACACAGAAATATAAAAAGAACAAAGACAACAGATCAGAATAATCAAACATGAGAGCAGCGGATCACAGAGGCCGGAGCTCTCCGAACACAAAAAGGCTGAATAAGAAGAGACAAACAGTACCTTTGATTCGTTTAAACTGTGCAGGACTGGCAGAGTGGCGGGTTGTGGCCCCCCCCCGACCTTTAATGATGACGATGATGATGATGGTGATAACTGCCCCTTCGCACTGACAGACATCTTCCTTATGGAGAGAAATGAGTCTCCTTTCTGGCAATGTGTGAATAAAAGTTCACAAATGTGTTTTCTGATCCAAGCAGAAGAAATGTGAAACGCTGAACCAAATGACCGGATCAGCGTCAGTGCGGCCGCTTTCTCAGTCAGGAAACGCTGAGAGATCCATGGTCCATTTACCTAAATGTTAGCTAGCTAGGTTGCTAACGTTAGCTGTGTGACATCACTCACTGACTCCTCCCTTCCTAATGAACACTCCGCGGAGGTAAACGGACATTTCTTACTGATCATCATCATTTCGCTTCACTAACGGCTGCAGAGCCACACAGACGTCATTTTCACGTTTGTAAAATGCAGCGCATTGCATTGTGGGATTATACCACTCTCCCAGTGGCCACTCGCGGTACTGCAACTGAAACATCTTTATGAAGAGACAGTAAACACACGTGAGAACACCAGAAGATGTTCACACGTCAGACAGATGTAAAGATCTTGTTTTTATTTATATGAAACTCGTCTTTGAGACTCGTCCTCCCCGACCTCCCTGTCCTCCCCAACCTCCCCGTCCTCCCCGACCTCCCCGACCTCTCCTGAATCTTCTCACTGACCTTCTTCATCCTGCAGGACACTTTCACCTGCCTCTCTCCGCTCTCTGTCCAGACTTCCTGTAACGTCACATTTACTGAACACACAGCAGCTCTCAAAGTGTGTAACAGAAGAAGAGGAGGACGGACAAGACAGACCGGATCGGATCCTGCCGGTTTGTTCTCTGCTGGGTTTTTGGATATTTGAGGCACATGGAGGATGAACTGAGGTCAGTGTGAGTCGTCACACTTAGGATTCTCAGAAAACGCTCTTTGCTAGCAGGAAGGTGGACATGTTTGATCAGACTGTTGTTAAAGTGGCAGTTTACTAAGCGGCTCGTCCTGGATTAGAAGCAGGTCTGCCGGGAGCCTTCCTCAGACTCTGATGAGGAAGTCGAGGCCGAGGGAGGCGGGGATGTGCAGCGTCTCCAGGCTGAGAGCAGAGGGGGTGTACGGGAAGAGGACGGGGAACGTTTGCTTGGTGTCCACCAGAAGCTGAGGAGGATCGTTGCTCCCCTGGAGACGATTCTGGACACACAGATAAAAATGGAGGTTAAACAGGTGAAACCAGCAGAGTGAAGACAGACAGCCTTCAGACCGGGACCTGTCCTGATCACACCTGAATACCAGAACCTGAGATGGTCTTATCGAACACACACACACACACCCCAAATCTTTGAATTCCTTTCAATAACCATCACAGACATTTAAGGATATCTGAGAAAACCACAGAAGAAGAAGAGACCAGTGATCACGTCATAAATATTGAAACGGTTCCTAAAACCAGCTCTTCTGAAGTAAATTCACTTCATCGATTGATCTGACGATTATTTTCTTGATTAAAGATGTTCAGTTAACAAACAAGCAGGTTTACACATGAAAGGAACTGGCTTTGGCGTTTGGTGCATAAACACGGCGAGTTTTTGCGGAACACATGCGACCTGTCCGAGTCTCACCTGGATGTTTCTAATGAAGGACACAGTCACTCGTTCTTCAAACTCGTTCAGCGGCGTGTAGAGGTTCAGGATTTTCACGATCTGCAACAAGCAGGACAACAGCGATCAATATCATTTATCGTGCGTCACCACCGGCGTGTGTGTTTGCGGTCCTGGGAGCAGACCTGCTGCGTGGACAGGGCGCTGCAGAGCGAGCAGATGGCCTCGGCGTCCTGGCTCGTCTTCTTCTTGACCTGCAGCAGCTGAGCGGCCTGGATGATGGGCTCCAGCGTGGCCGCGGCTTTACTCTGGTACAAGTTGTTTCCTCTCAGCCACTCCTCCATCTGGCTGGTGTTGTACCTGAACACACACACACACACACACAGAAATGCTTCAGGGCTAATGCACGAGCCCGCGGCGTCTTTAATGAAGGGACAGGCGGCGGCGTGTACCTGAGCTGCATGCCGGTGCTCCAGGAGCACACGTCTTTGCGCAGCAGCAGGTTGTTGAGGGTGACGGCGTTGATGCAGTGGAAGAGCTGTCGGACCACCTGACCCACGATCTCGGGGTCCAGACCGTGGTCCCGCATGATGCTGTGAAACTGTCCCAGCTGTCTGATCAGGGCCTCCAGAGTGTAGCTGCTGGGGCCGCCGGCGTCCGTGTCCATGCTGGATGAACGGTTCCTGTAGCCCATCGGCTTGACCCCCGCCAGGCTGGGGATGCTCTCGCTCTCCAACATGGCCGACACTGGACACAACAAGCAGGAAGATCAGAAAACATCCAACACATAAAAGCAGCCGCCTTCGCGTGTTTCCACAGCGTGCATTATGCCTCCAGATACAGAAACATTCAAACTCAGAGAGCATTTCTGCGCCTCAGTCTGGCTGAAGATGTTAAATGTTTGTACGTTTCTGTGTTCTGCTGGATTCAGAAGCTTCACTCGTGTTAACGTCAGAGAGTGAAGCTGAGCTGATGCCTGATGGGGTCTGTAGTCTGTCTGCTACCTGAGCTCAGCCTGGAGGGAATCAGTCTTTTTAACCAAACGTTCACATCTAGGAAGTATCTACTGACAGCAGCCGGGCGGTTGCCGTGGTAACCGCTGTACACAGTGCAGATAGCAGATGATGAAACACTGGATGATGAAATGAGTCACAGCTGCGTCCTCAGCAGTGACGTGGTTTCTGTACACAACATCAGAGAAGCAACAGAACTGATTCTGGGTCAGCTGAGCCTCGAGTGAAACCTGACAGGTCTGATTAACAGATGACGTTTATCATCTGATTCTAATTCTATATTACTATCATATGTATTTATATATAGTATGTATATACATATACTCTATGTGAGTGTGTTTAGATGTGTTTATTAGTATTTTATCAAATCTTTTGACATTTAACATTTTTTACTCTTTGCTTGATTTGATTCTTATTGGTTGTTTTATTGTTTTGTTTGTTTTTGTAAAACACTTGATTTTAATAAGTAACATATTAATCAACTTTATTATTATTATTATTGTAATGTATTTGATAAACAAAAAGACCCTTTAAAGGACCTCCACAGAAGCTTTTATATATATATATATATATATATATATATATATATGATATTATATATATATATATATATATATATATATATATATATATATATATGATATATATATATATATATATATATATATATATATATATATATATATATATATATATATATATATATGATATTATATATATATATGTATATATATATATATATATATATATATACATATATATATATATAATATCATATATATATCTGGAACTCTTAAGATGTTTATGAGTAATATCACAAACAGTCGATGTGATAGTCGACACAGCTGTATGTTATACTGTTACAGTCTATATAAAGTATTTATTGAGTATATTAAAGCTCCCTGTGGAGTTAAAGCGTTGTGTTTATGTCCAGTTTCTCTCCAGAACTCAGCGTGTGAATCCTTCAGGTCCAACAAACACGTAGAAAACCTTTGCAAAGCTGATTTTTACGCCTGTTTCAATCCTGCTGTTTTCTAGCTCGCACTCTTCTGTTGGCACATTACAACCTTTCTTTGCACGTTAGCGCCTCCAACTGTCCATCAGTGGAATAACATTATATTCCACAGAGCTAAAACTCCACCTTTAATATGGAGTGTGGGTGGTGTTAACCATGACATGCCGAGCATTAGGCTGTGATGAGTGATGCAGCTCTGACACGTGACCTTTAGAGGCCTGCTATTGGCTGAGGAGGGCAGTGTGGGCAGTCGAAGTTACTTTATTCAAAGATCATCAGTCCTGACTTTACGACTCGTGAGTCAGACTTTAGGACCTTGTGAGGACACGTTGGTCAAACGGACGAACCCTTCGGCCTTGTCTCTGGAACAAACTCACCGATCATGGGCTGTATGATGCCTTCTGCCACCTTAATGAGCTGCTGGTAGATCTGGATGGAGAGGTCACTCAGCACCTGCCGGTACTCTGCCAGGTCAAAGTTCTTCAGACAGTGTTCGTTCTGTTTGGCCGAGTTCTGCGTCATAAACACCTGAACACAAAGACAACACACCTGACTCAGGATGACTGGGAGATAAAGCAGAGCGCAGTATGTTGTGTCTCTGCTGATTTGTCTTTTCTTGTTGACGGTCTCCAGGCTCACCTCATCTCCGCTGTACTGCTTCAGGCAGTGCAGCAGGCGGCTGGTGTTGGCCAGCCAGAAGGACGTCATCTCAAAGTCCTCGTTGTTTTTCTGCAGACGAATCGAAAAAATGTTTGAAGAAAAAGAACACGTGTTTATAAAGAGACAGGTGGATGTGTGGAGGACACTCACCTTGAGGACCTTCTTGATGGCGTTGATGGTGGAGGTGAGCAGAGACTCCACCTTCTGGTCGTCGTTGATGTAGTCAGCGTGGCGGATGCACATGAAGAGGATATATGCGGGCAGACAGGGAACCGTAGCAGACACTGTGCTGGGCCTGATGTCTGAAACACAGCAGCACATTCACTCAGTGAACTGAGACACGGACTCCTCCGGCCTCGCCGTCTCTCCCTGCCCTCGGTTCCTGCCCGAAGCTAATGAAGTGCACAAAGCAATTTAAAAAAATATCTAAATAAAAGTCAGAGCGTTTGAGGAGGCTGATGTTGACAGCAGCGCCATGACAGGAAGTTAAGACAAACAGAGTGGAGGTGAAGTGAAAATCAGTTTCCTCTGTTTCCCTTCAGGAACATTCAAGAACAGGAAGCGACAGATTTACGCTGTGGCTTTCACTCCACATGTATTCAGCTCCTGATGAACTAAGACAGCAGCTCCTGGACTGCACCTGGTGCTGAACCCGGTGCTGCACCCGGTGCTGAACCCGGTGCTGAACCCGGTGCTGCACCCGGTGCTGAACCTGGTGCTGTAACTGGTACTGAACCTACAGAATGCTCATAGACTCAACTCAGCATGGAGATGAGATCACTAAGCTCAGAGAAGAAATGATAACAGCTTTATTACTAAATATTGACTTTGGCCAACTGCACCTGAGAAAAACTGTTACTACTACTCAAAATACACTGTGTGTGTGTGTGTGTGTCTCCTCGTGTTATTTGAATGATCCTCCCTGAGACGTTGATGCAATGAGAGACGCTGCAAACACTCACAATGACACACACCGTGACTGCAGCCTGTATTTAATGTCAGTACTTAACGCCGGGGGTTGCTGGAGTGTCCAACACGCTGTGGCTCTGCAGCGCCGACTGCTTCTTCACCTGTGGAGGGACTGAACGCTTCCAAATACAAACACACAACAACGCCGACTTTTCAGCTCTGCTTTGGCTGGAAGAGATCTGTCGGCGTGAAACCCCTCTGAGACAAACTGCTCATGTAGAGACGGTGTACGGACTGCGGAGGCTGACCTGTGATCAGTCCGTGTCTTACCAGCAATCAGAGTTTTGAGCAGCAGGGCCTCGTCCTCCTTGTAGTACTCCAACATCCCCTCGAAGTCCTTCTCTTTCCTCTGGACGGTCACCTGGCGGCTCAGTTCAGGTCTGGACCTGCTGGTCTGGGCTGCATCCACCTGCGAAACTACAGCGGCAGAGACGGTCAGCAGGGACCCCCTGATACAGACTCTGAACGCTGCAGAGCTGAACAGCTGTTACCTTCTAACTCCTGGACTTTCTTCATGTAGATCCTGAGCTGCTTCTTCAGCTTCCTCTCGTTCTTCTCCAGTTTCTCCACCAGCTCCTTGAGGTCCTACGAAGAAGACAAAGACCCAGCATGATCAACCTGAACTTTATAACTCCTACGCTTAGGCTGTCCGTCCTGTGCAGCGGCACATCCTCTCACCAGGTTGTCGTTGGTGAGCCGCGTGATCTCCTGCTGGACGCTGTACTCCACCTGAGCCTCCGGCGACAGGGACGCGGTGTAGCTGAGGATCTCCTGCTTCTTCTCGATGTCGTCTTTCAGCAGCTCGATCTGAGTGTGAAGAGCTTCCAGTTCGTCTTTGTGCTGCCTGGACTGAGACTGCAGCTGGGCCTCCAGCAGCCTGAGGGAACCCAAAACCACCAGTCTGTTTCATGGATCTTTAAATGCACAGAATCATCGGACCAGAAGCCCTGAGTGTGTTGCATTAACACACTTATTTTAAGGTGGAATTATTGAGCAACCAGTGTGTGAAATACCTGAAAAAAACAGAAAACTAACAGATGACATTTATCATCTGATTCTAATTCTATATTACTATCATATGTATTTATATATAGTATGTATATACATATACTCTATGTGAGTGTGTTTAGATGTGTTTATTAGTATTTTATCAAATCTTTTGACATTTAACATTTTTTACTCATTGCTTGATTCCTATTGTTTGTTTTATTGTTTTGTTTGTTTTTGTAAAACACTCGATTTTAATAAGTGACATATTAATCAACTTTATTATTATTATTATTGTAATGTATTTGATAAACAAAAAGACCCTTTAAAGGACCTCCACAGAAGCTTTAATATATATATATATATATATCATATATATATCTGGAACTCTTAAGATGTTTATGAGTAATATCACAAACAGTCGATGTGATAGTCGACACAGCTGTATGTTATACTGTTACAGTCTATATAAAGTATGTATTGAGTATATTAAAGCTCCCTGTGGAGTTAAAGCGTTGTGTTTATGTCCAGTTTCTCTCCAGAACTCAGCGTGTGAATCCTTCAGGTCCAACAAACACGTAGAAAACCTTTGCAAAGCTGATTTTTACGCCTGTTTCAATCCTGCTCTGTTTTCTAGCTCGCACTCTTCTGTTGGCACATTACAACCTTTCTTTGCACGTTAGCGCCTCCAACTGTCCATCAGTGGAATAACATTATATTCCACAGAGCTAAAACTCCACCTTTAATATGGAGTGTGGGTGGTGTTAACCATGACATGCTGAGCACTAGGCTGTTGGGTATCAGGTGCAGACGTCTGCTCTGCGAGGAAAGCCCCGGGTTCAGGCAGTTTAACGAGTGAGCTGTTGTTTTAGTTAGAAAAAGCAGAGAAAGTGAAAGAAAGCGAGCAGAACAACAAGAAGTGAGCAAACAGAGACCTGGCCACTTGTTTTAGGCCCTGGTAAGCCAAACCCAGCTCTCCATCTTCATTCAAATAACACCAGTCCTGTTGCGTACTGGTGTCCGCCAGGCAGAGGACAGCAGGACACAGAGCCAGAGAAAGAGGAAACAAAGCAGAAGCAGAGTGTGAGGAACGCTGCAGAGAACAGAGCAGAAGCAGACAGAAACTCCAGTGTTAGTCGACACGAAAACAAGAGAAACTACAAATATGGCACCATTTGTCACTTTAAATGGTATAAAGTTAATAATATAATCTTCATTTCTACATTTAGGCGTTCCTGTTGTGGCCAGTGACCTGGTCTTTAATACAGGTGGAGCTTTGGTACAGGCAGCAGCACAACAGGAACAAGACTGAAAGTGGGCTCAGAGGCTGAAATAAGACCATCGCCTGCAGCACACCGGTGTCACACAGTGCAAGACGTAAGCAGAGCTTTTACTCACGGAAAGGTGTACAACAAAGTACAAATACTCTGTTACAAGTAGAAGTCGTCAAAATCCTGTCTACTATATTCACAAACAGACACAGGCTTAGGTTTGCCAAACATCAGGTAATTTCCTGCTTTTTCCTGCACTGAAGGTACAGTCACATTACGTTCGTGTTGAACGGCTTTTACCAGCACTCGTGATGTTTCTGATGCAGGTAAATTAACTGTAAACAGTGTTTGAGAGCGACGCCACAGTTTGTAGTCTGTAGTGTGATAAGGTACTAAAAATAAAGAAGAAACAAGCTGGAATAATAACTTTTACATTTCCAAACACAGCGCAGCAGTGTTTCTACTGGTCGACCTGTGTAATGTGACCGTGCCTTAACCCCGGCCTTAAAGTCGCAGTGCCGTGTTTCCTTTCTGCTGAACTGCCACATTAACAATCGCCATAATTTAACCAACAGTCTGTCAGCATCGAGTTCTACGCTACTGTTGTTGAGCCAAACAGACGAGGAAAGGAAGGAAAGTGTTTAACAGGCAGCAAAATCACGAAACACACTATAATTACAAAACTATCAATCAGTAAAGTGCATGTATTCCCAGCAGGCTCGTGTAATTCCTGTCGCTAACTAAAGACAAAATGAGAAGCTGTTTATGATTACTTCTGTGTGAAATCAAAGAAATCAAATATCACAGTAAACTGAATACGCGTTCTGTCTCTTGAAATGTTCGTAAATGAGGAGATGAAGCAGAGTCACTTACTTTTTGGACTCACACAGTCCGTGATAAGCTTTGAGAGCCTCCTCTTTGTCCATGGGCTCTTTGCTGTTGCTCAGTTCAGGAACATTATTACTTTCCTGCTGAAACACAGAAAACACTAAATGTTATTTTACTACAAAATAAATAGAAGTTCACAGAGTAACAACTGGTTTTGACATTATTAACCCCTGTTTGTGTGTCTTTATTGGGACAACATACTGATCTGCTGCTATTTTACTTTAACACAACATACTGTGTGTTATCTTTAAAATATCCTGTTGGAAAATATCACAAAAGTACATTTTGCTCTTGTCATTTCTTTTATTCACATTATTTTACTTCACATGATCACACTTCATTTCTACATCTGACTGACTGAATCTTTTGCCTCAGTGATGAATCGAGTCGAGTCTTTCTCAACAGTATAACGCGTGGAAGTTTACAGCTAAACAATTTATAATTTTTTAAAAAGGCAGATGAAAGAAATGCTGAACGAGAGATTGTATTGAGTTACAGAAGCTGGTGGAACAGACGCTAGACAGGAAGTGACGTCAGGACTTCGGCTCTCTATGTCTGATGTCGCCATTTTTTCAACTGTATTTTCCAGGTGCGACCAAGGGAGTACGGCAGGGTCCAGTTCTGGGGCTGCTCTTACACACAAACCTTTATGCAGATGATACTGTTATTTACTGAGCTGCACCACCTCCATGTGCAATCTGCTCTTAACGTTCTTCAACGCACATTAAACAATTTGAAAGTGGTTCTAAATGCTGAAAAACTGAAGTTATATTGTTTACAAATTGTAAGAAAAATAAATCTGACCTTCCACCCGAGGCAGCCGTCAGTCTCTCGTGTATAAACATTATTATTCCTGCATTCAGGTGACACTTCAGTACAATGAAAGTGTTTAAACTTACAATATGATCGTTCTTCTCCCGTAGCTGGGCAGTGCTGAGTATCTGAGTCCTCAGAATTAGGACTTCCTCCTTGCGGGCATCCAGCTCCTCATTGGCTGCTTTAAGCTGACTGAGCAGCAGGTTGTAGCTGTCCTGCAGTTCACTGGAGGAATTGTTCTGAGATGCACGCTCAGCGACGGTCTTCCTCAGCTCGTTCAGATCATTCTTCAGTTTCTTGTTCTCTGACTCCAGCTCCTGTCTCTGCAGGGATACAGAACAAGGTTTTAGAGAGTTAGGATATATGATCCAGATTAAAATCTTTTAAAGTGGATTTTCTATTAAAAGAGTTTGTGACACCCATAACTGCCAAGTTCAGTTTCACAAAATATCAAACTGCCAAAATACAGATTCAAAACAGAGAAGTGAAAGGAAGGACCGGTAGAACCAGATAAATAAATATGATCAAAAGCAACAGAACCATTCAACCGTCTCATTAAATTACACTTGAGATTAACTTTCAAGTGCTTTCACTAATTACCCTTTCGCTAACACTTCAACTGCTTTCACTCAGTACATGTCAACTGAGAATATTTTACTGATTTCTGTTCCTCAACTATTCAAAGTAGCTAAACTACTTTCAAATCTCACACTTCTTTTAGGTGCCGTCAGTGTTTACACCAACTGTCACTTCAACTGCTTACAGTGCACACTCTTGAACTGTCTCCAGCACTTCAACTTCAATCAGATGCAACTACTGTTGCCACATACACGAAAACAGACATTTCAGCTGTTTTCATCTGTTACTCTTCAACTGACATTTCAACTCCTTTCAGCACTTTAACTTCAACTAATACTTCATCTTACTCAGCGTGTACACTTCAACATCTTTTAGTGGCTGTATTTCAGCTGCCACTTCAACTTCTGTCAGCTTGTGAACGTAGTGCAAACGTAGTGCAAACGAGATGATGTGTGTGTGAGAGGTGAAGTCAGTTTTGTACCTTGAGGTTGTTGTAGGCCAGATCTGCCGTCTCCTGCTCAGAGGTGGGACTCCTCGACTCAGAGCCCTTGAATGAAGAACACACAGACGGATTAACTCGGTGTAAAAATCTGGATCACCGACATCTTCGTCAAAACACTTGAAGCCAGAGATGAAGCCAGCTGGACTTCTGTTCTGCTGAGTCACCTTGTGCTTGGCGAGCTCCTCCATCTTGTCCAAGTTGGCCTGCAGCCTCTTCCTCTCCTGCTCCAGCTCTCTGACTCTCTTCTGCAGCTTCATGAACAGACTGATGTCCATCGCAGCCTTCTCCACTCCCACCTCCTGCACAGGTGAAGAGTTACAACTGTTGAACCATGTCGCCTTCACCGGCCGACCCCGCCACCATTCATTTCTCCTCTCAGACTCACCTCCACCAGCTGAATGGAGTCCTCAGTGTCTCCGACCTCTGAGGTGGAGATGGATGGGTAGTTAGAGTCCGACTCCAGGCTGCTCTGATTGGACGGGTTCCTCCTGTGGCCGGGGTGGAACTGGAGGATGACGGGAGGAAGAGACTCTCTGTTAGTCCCGATGTTAAAGATGCACGGCCTCAGCAGTTCCATCCTGAGGCTGAAACTGTACCGTACAGCCTTACTTACCTCATATTCTGATATTTAAGGTTATACTCCATCTTAAATCTATTTCGAGTATCAAACACTGGCCGCCTGCAGACTAGAAAGACGGCTTTAAAAGCTTTGCTCCTTCACAGAGGTGGAGGCTGCACTCAGCTTGTGTTCACAGCCGTTATAACGGATTCCAGTGCTGAGCCAGTGAAATATGGCTAAATACAGTTTCCTGCCTGAGAGAGTTAGAGCTACCATCTCCTGCTCTCAGCTCAGATGATTCTACAGAGAAAGTTATATTACATATACAGATGTAACGGACGGACCATTAAAACTGCTGTGAATCAAGCTGACTGCAGAAGAGCATGCTGTTACTCAGGTGGTAACACCTGGCTGTACTGAGGTCACCTTGGCCAGGGACACCTCCTCCTTCAGGTTGTCGTATCTCTGCTCCAGTCTGGAAAACTCTTTGAGCAGATTCTGGTAGCGCTGCCTCTCTTCATCCAGCTCAGTCTGCAGAGACGACGTCCTCTGGGACACACTGCTGTCATCCTCTGAAACACACACACACAAACCGATCAGCTGCAGGAGAGCTTCCAGAAACACAAGGTGCTGTTCAGTCTGCAGTCAATAACAGAGACCAAGAGGACAGAATCTACTAAAACAGCTCTTAGTTTATGCTGAACTGAATGGTAAACACAGGACTCAGGTCTCTGTGGTCCACAGCTAAACTTCGTCAGATGTTCCCACTGAAGCCAAACAGCGCTTGTTCTCACAGACCAGCGTGGTTCAGTACTGACTCCGGTTTCCTGTTTCAGACAGAAGGACCCCCCCAGGTGTGTTCAGGTCTCACCTTCAATGCTCTTTGAGTGCTGCAGAATCCTCTGGTTCATCTCTTCCTTCTCACTCTTCAGCAGAGAGTTTTCTCTCTCCAGCTCCTCCACCCTCTGAAGGCAGAGACAAACACCATCTCTGTGTTAGGAGGAACTAAATCATGACACCAACGAAGAAGAAGAGCGTTCCCGGGTCTCTCACAGGCTCTTTAACATTCAGTCTCCACAGATTCATCATCTCACGATGCACAAAGAAAGGATCAGAATCGCTCCACACATTCTTCTTCTCTGTCAAAACCTGCCGCCTACATTACCCACAATGCAACTGGACCAGCGACATCACTTGAGGACATTTATCAGACTTATCAGCTCCCTCTGGACACTAAAGGCTTTACACGACACTAAATCACTGGAGTTCACCTTTAATTAATGACATCTGTCGCATCAGTCCGCTGCTTAACGTCTTTCAGCGGAGACTCGGAGACGGGACGGAAAGTTGGAACTCAACGGATGGCGATGAAAGTGCAAGGAGGTGAGATATCGTGACTTTTCCAGACAAACTTTAAACTTTGGAGTCGAGCAGATTCTTCTCATTCAGTGTTTCCTGGTTCATTAAACTCATTTTATCATAAACTTTTTTTTATTTTAAGTTGATACATTTAAGAACATGCACCATGTGAGCATAATATCAGCTGAAATATTAAAGGTATTAAAAGTAGATTTTGACAAGGCAGCGAGCCTTAAAGCCTTCTCCATGTCTTTTTATATTAATCTAATAATCTAATTACCACAAACACACAGCGGGACACACAGCGGGGCCTCGGGGGCCCTCAGGGTCCGTGCCGCTTGTAATCCAGACTTCGACGTCAGGACTTTAACATTAAAGTGTTTGTCAGACATGATAACACGTTAAAGCAGCAGAACATTTCCGTAGCGAGCTGCAGGTCTCGGATCAGCTGATGTCCTCACCTGTTGGAGCCCCTCTTTCTCGCTGCTGTGCTCCTCCTCCAGCCTCTTCCTCTGGGCCGACGCCTCCTGCAGCTCCTCTCTCAGCCTCTCCAGCTCCTCCTGCAGAGACGTCAGCTGACCTCCTTCACCCTGCTGACTCCGGACCTGCTCCAGCTGCTTCTGCAGCTTGCTCACCTCCGAGCCCAGGCTGGTGTTCACCAGCAGCAGCTGCTCATTCTGAGTCCTGTACTCTTTGGACTGACGTGGGACAGAAACTTAATCAGGTGAAACAAGCAGGACAAATACTGGTGCCGCCATTATTATTAACTTTCAGTCCATTTAAATCAGAGCTTTCATTAAGTTACACACTGTAACTTTTATTCTACTGTTTTATCACATTTCAGCTTATTTCTTCTATTTTTTCTGTCTTTTTAAATTGTGTTTGTGTGTCTTTGTGTTTGTTTTATATCGCGTTTTAATGTCTTCGGACGTCTCACGTAAAGCCCTTTGAATGTCTCGCTGATGTTTCTGGCCTCTTGTTTTCAGCAGAAACAGTGAACACAACATCAACATGTCGTCACCTTTTCAGTTGACATGTTGAACTTGTGATCAAACAGCAGCTACTGAGTCACATGACGCTTCGTCAGGAGGCGTGTCTGCGTCTCCTGATGGACGTCAGTCCGGTCTTCTCTCTGTCAGCTCTGTGTTTGGTCTCCAGCAGCTGCTGAGGGAAACATCTGGCTCTTTAGCAGCTAGATGCTCCGCTATGTTCAGCAGCTGCTGAGGGAAACATCTGGCTCTTTAGCTGCTAGATGCTCCGCTATGTCCAGCAGCTGCTGTCTGGCTCTTTAGCAGCTAGATGCTCCGCTATGTTCAGCAGCTGCTGAGGGAAACATCTGGCTCTTTAGCTGCTAGATGCTCCGCTATGTCCAGCAGCTGCTGAGGGAAACATCTGGCTCTTTAGCTGCTAGATGCTCCGCTATGTCCAGCAGCTGGACTCTGACTGCGTCTGGCTGCTGAGCAGGAAGCGTTCAGAGGCTTTTTACAGCTTCTTCTCTGAATATGACGCTCTGAGAGCTGAGAGCGAACCAGAGCTGCAGAATCAGCTGATGTTCACCAGCAGAGACGCCGACACGCTGTCACTTCATACGTTATTTGAAAAATATACATTATAGCAGCTTTAAACTCGTGTTGCCTTAATTCAGAGAGAATAAACTAATATAGTGTTCGGGCCCTGCAACAGTGATCAGTATTAGATGCACGTGTGTGATGTGAGTCACCTGATCGTCCATCTTCCTCTGCAGCTGGACGATCTTGTTCTCCATGCCGCTGTTGAGCTTCTTCAGATGTTCAGCGGAGCGCGCTTCGATCTTCAGCTGCTGCAGCTGCCGTTTAGCGCGCGTGCGTCTGAACGCACACTGGATGGTGATGGCGGCGTCGCGCGCTCGTCTGAACTTCCTCCTCTGCAGCCAGCCGCGGACGCTCTTCTGGATGATCATGGCCTTGTGGTGCAGGAGGAACTGCAGAGGACAGTCTATCAGACACACTGGGACACAGTCCTCTCACTACAACACACAACTGATGAACCGAGGAGGCACGCACAGACCGCCTGACCCACATTCCACCTTAAATTGGAAACACTTTGCCTCCAATTCACTCGTTAGGTCAGCGGCACATCAGGCTGAGTCCGTCAGAACAACACAACGAGGATCAGGAAGGTTAGAAAGTGTTCGTGTTTGTTTGTACCTCCCAGTAAACCTTGCGGGTGAACATCCCTCTGGCGAAGGCCTGGATGGTGACGACAGCCTGTCTCACCCTCCGATAGGCCCGTCGCTCTCTCACCATACGATACTGCTTCTGACAGACGAGGGCAGCCCGAGTCCGACGCAGGACGTCGGCATATCTGAAGAAAAATGACAAACCACCATTAGCTACAGGGCGAAGGAGCAGAGCGACCACGTCTCACTCTTCAGCCTGTCTCACTCCCGGACGTTAGCTGGTGGAAACATGTTTGGGCTTCAGCTTCTCTGTGCTGTGACTGACTTTTAATAAACTACTAGTTATTAAAACACAGCATTAATCAGACGTGAGCTGTTTATATATTAGTATTTATTCACTAATCTACTGTATATCTTGTTGTGTGTAACGTTTGTTTTTATATGCGGAGCATAAAGGGAACTACAACACAAACCTCGTTATACAACCCTGTGTTGATGATCAATAAATCTATAATCATTCAAACAGAAATACATTTTACTAAAACGTGAAGCCTTAACCTCATATCTTCATATCTCGCCCCGCGCTGCATTTTTTAATGTGTTTTATTCCATCTGACCTCAGGTGATTCACGTGGGATCACCGGGACCCGTAACTCACCTGCGGGCCAGGTATCCTCGGCCGTATCTCTGCAGCGTGATGGCAGACCTGCGGATCTTGCGGTATCGAACTCTCTGCAGCCAGCCTCGAACCGTCTTCTGGATCTTGATACAGGCCGAGCGGAACTTGTCCGCCCTGAGCTTCTCCAGGTACGCTACCTGACCCGCCCGGAAGAAGATCTTTGTCTTTCCGAACTGGAACATGTCCGCATCCTGAGATACAAGAGAAAAACATTAAATATATTTCATGATATATTTAACCGAACCGATGAGGATAACGTAACGAACACTAACCCAGGTTCAACACATCATCAACATCAAACCGTGTGCAACCAAAATAACTCGAGATAACCAAAGGTCCGGCAGTGCAGTGCGCAGCGGAGTTAACAACAAGTCCTTCAGCTGGTTACTTTGTTCAACGCAGAGACGGTGAAACGAGTCAGTTACAGTGCAAAGATACGAAAATGGAAAGTATTCATAGAAAATATTCCAAATAAAGCGAACTAAAACAATGAGAAGTCTCTTGGTTTCTTGTGTTGAGTTAATAAAGTTTTCGCACCTTGATCAGAGTCTCCAGCAGGTTTTTACACACCAGCTTCTTGTCTGCTGACATCATGTCGGACTTCTTCAGCAACACGCGATACCTGCTGAAGAAATCTGGGTACGTCCACCTGGAAATACAACACGTCTTTATTTTTTACACAGTGCGTAGGTTAGAGAAGCAGGGAGGACACAACGAAGCCTCAGTGTCTCCCTGAGTCTCTCGGAGACTCTTGGACGTTTTGCACTGTTTTATGACATTTTACAAGAAGAGCAATAATGTGCAGATTAGCTGCTAATGAAAGCTAATCTTTAAACTCTGCTCTGTAACAAACCTGACAGAAAGAGCAGTGGACTCACCTGGACGGGTATCCGGCTGCACTGATCCGGATCGTCTCCAGAACTCCACAGGCTCGGAGCTGCTGCACCGCTCGCCTCGAGTCGAACCTGCAGCGACAGGAAACACTTCAATCATCTTCTTTCATTTTAAACAAAGTTCAGCTCCAACACTGAACGCGTCCTCCTACCTCGTCCTGTTCTTTGGCATCGCACACACAACAGCAGCAGTGTGTTTCCAGCTGATTCTGGCAGCTGAGAGTCAGACATCATGTGACTGAGGCCGTCATCTAATTTAACAGCAGCAGGCGCCTAGCAACATGTCAGCTGCTCCAACACGGCTACAGAAACCTCTTCCAGTGTCGCACTGTGTCACCAAAACTGTTGTCCACAGATTCATCTTTGTTTTCTGCAGCTCTCTGTCAGTCATATATATATATATATATATATATATATATACACACACTGTCTCCTGCTCTCATTTAATCTGTATTTTTAGTTACAGTTATGTTTAATCAGTCTAGCACGTAAGAATTAATGATGAAATTGGTTATTGCGCTTTCTATATTATTGGTAGCATAACAAAAAAATACAGATTCTATATTAACCTCTGCTGTATTGTTACTGTACAAACCCGACTTCAGGTCTTGTTAGGTTTCTGTTAGAGTCAAAGTCACAAATGCTGTTGCCAACCTGACAGACATATTAAAGAACCAATCAGACGGCAGAAAACATTAAAGCCATCAGGAGAGCGAGACCCCGTCAAAGCTGATGTCAGCTGCAGGTCGGTGCTGCTGTTCTCTCTACAGACACGTCTGTTAGCCCGTCTGTTAGCCCGTCTGTTAGCCTGTATGTGTTCACATGTAGTCAGACTGTCCCATCAGAGCAGCCGAACCAGCAGTCAGCAGCTCCTGTCTGCAGTGGACCCGTGGACGGACAGACAGCTGTCTCTGGATCACTGTGAGACTGAAGGAAACTTAGAAACAGCAGGATTCTCAGGCAGGTTCTGCAGAGACGAGGATCTCCTCTGGAAGTGTGAGTCACACTGACTGATTCAATGTGAGTTTCATGTCTGAGAGTTCAGACCTGACTGAGCCAGGACTGTTCCCACCTCTAAGAGAAAATGAAAAGCTGACTCACGAGAAGGCCTCTTTGGCATCGTTGGGTTTGATGCAGCGAACATAATGAGGAGTCGTAGCGTTCAGAGTCTCCATGAGAAGCTGAAGAGACCTGCGGAACTGAAGCAACAGAGAAACACGTGAACAACAGCAGCATCACCAGTGAGGTCAGAGCCGTGCACAGAGCAGCCGGCTCACCTGATGGCCCACGGTCTTCCTGTGCTCCTTGTTGGGAGCTTTGGGAGTCGACCTCGCTGCTCGGACGTTCACTCTGGAGGACTTGGAGGAGGCGACATCTTCTTTCTCGTTGAACAGATCTGCTACCAGCTGAAACTGAGAGGGGAACATGTTGATACTTGTCAGATGAATAATCACTTCAACGTGCGACACAAAGCAAATGTCCCGTACAGCAGCTTCAGCTGAGCAAAGCCCAGAATGAAACTTATGTAAACTTATAGAACTTAAATAAAACCGATGTGAGCCGCTGCAGCTGACAGGAGTGACGGTGTTCGCGGCAGACTCGTAGCGTAACAAAGAGTTAGAACCGATGTTCTAACTGTGAACTGACTGCTTTCAAAGACTTTTTAAACGTCTGTAAGAGCTGCAGATCGTCTGTAAAATCACTTTGAGTGTTTATGTTTGTGTGTTGATGGAAAGAGAGTTTTTTCCCGGACACAGGAACACACAGCGACGCTCGCAGGCCGGCAACTACAGCTGACCTCTGATCAGCTTCACCGGAGCGACCGGAGGTTCACGAGAGAGAGGATCTCCGAGACGAGTGGACACGCACAAAGGCTTCGACCCAGTTCTTCCCGTTGACCCGTTCTCTGCTGCCCTCAGCTCCACGCCTGATCGATCCGTGTGAAACTGCAGAAGAAGAAGGTCTCGCAACATTGGGAAAGTAAATAAATGTGGAAAAACATCTGGGACAATGCTGCTGAGCTTCCGGACCTTTCACTCACACTGGACACGAGCTTCTTCTCCTCACTTTTTCATCTTTTCTGACGGCAGTGAAACTGAAGGACTCTGGCGTCTGTCGAGGTTTCCAGGAGTCCGCTGGAGCAGACAGATCTGAGGTCAGCTCCACGGCTGGCCGGATTTAGAAAGCTCATCGCCTCTGAGCATCAGGGACTGAGGATGGGAACGGCAGCTCTGATCCCTGACCCTGTTAATTACAGAAGATAAACGAGTCCGGCTTCATCGGAGCTCCTCTGTGATCTGTGATTCTGATTCGTAGCAGGAAGGTCAGATTAAAGGACAGGATTCCTGCTGTTCATACTGGACATTAAAAGATCGCTTCATGATTCCAACGCAAGTGATGGAGGATAAAATCCACAGTCCACATTCTGTGTAAAAATGAATTCTACAGTTTATCTGAAGTTAATGTGAAGCTTCAACAGCCTCAGTTACACAAATCAAACCGGTATCTTCCTAAGTTATCTCCAAACTTCCTGGTTGTTTAGTTCATTGTTACTGTTGTATAATGAGTCTATAACATATGCGTCGAAAGAAGTGCTTTATTTTGAAATGTATGTGAGGGGGAAGGGGGGCGGGGCTGTGTGGGGAGGGGTGCAGTCAACGGTCAAATAGGGAGAAATACACTGAACCACTGCTCAGTGACCTCTGGAGCTCTGCAGGTCGACGCCGCCGCGAATCCTGCGAGAACGCCAACTGACTGAGTTGGTTCTGGTGCTGTGGTTCTGGTTGTGGTGCTGTGGTGCTGGTTCTGTGGTTCTGGTTGTGGTGCTGTGGTTCTGGTGCTGTGGTGCTGTGGTTCTGGTTGTGGTTCTGGTGCTGTGGTTCTAGTTGTGGTGCTGTGGTTGTGGTTCTGTGGTTCTGGTTGTGGTTCTGGTTGTGGTGCTGTGGTGCTGGTTCTGTGGTTCTGGTTGTGGTGCTGTGGTTGTGGTTCTGGTTCTGGTGCTGTGGTTCTGCTTGTGGTTCTGTGATTCTGGTTCTTACCTGACTGGCTTTCAGGATGTTGATCTGCTCCTCGTAGACGGTGTCTCTGTTCTTCTCCAGAAAGCCTTCACACTGATATTCCACCTGTCGAGAGACAACAGCGGTCAGCGAACTCAACGTCTCACGTTCAGTTACAAACAACACCAGGACAGTCAGACAGAGGGACGAGGTCGTCCTGCACCTTACAGGTGAAGCTGTTTCAGCCACGTCTCACGCTCAGCTGATGGTTAAACACACACTGAGGTCTACAGAGGTTTCCTTGCCGCTGTCGCCAAGTGCTTGCTCATGGTGGGATTTGTTGGGTCTCTGTAATTAATATTATAAAGAGTTCGGTCTGGACCTGCTCTGGAGGAAAAGTGCAGTGAGATAACTGCTGTTATGAACTGGCGCTGTATAAATAAAGCTGAAGTGAATACAGCCGATGATGCTGTCAGTCAGTTCTGGGTCATGTGGTTTGTCTGATGCCCGATTGGTGTCCGGCTGTCTGCACGCTGTAGAGCTTCACTGGGATCGATCAATACAACTGATCTTCACAATTACAACAAGCTGTTTTAGCCTTTTTGCAGCTGAAGATCCTCCAAAACATAATACAGACCCTGAAAATCAGGTTCAGCCCCTGACAGACTAAATGATCACAGACAACAACAACCGTTGGCTTGATTTATTTCCAGCGTGAAAATAAAAACGTCTTCTCCCGAACAGACTGCAGCCTCTTTGTGTTTAATCAGGACACTTTCTGCGAGGAGAGAAACCCTGAGGACACGACAGCAGCTCTGCTTCAATACCATCTGTCCTCACTTTCATCTTGTCTGTCCAGTGACGTTACGATCTGTGGATATGAATGAAAGTCGTCACTTATTCTAAATGTTTTTCGCCGATTTCCTGGGAAGAGACTCATGAAGTTCTGCAAACCAGAAATCCAGTCTGTTCTGGATCAGATTATTGTTTTCAGTGTTTCCAGAGTTAAACTTTGTTAAGTGATGAGCTGTTACACGATGCTGCTCTCGCTGGGGAAGAGGTCTGATAAACCAGCAGTGCTCACCTTATCGGCGAAGTGTATGATGATGAAGGAGGTGTTGGACATGCGAGGCTTCTGAAAGTGAGCGCTGCTGGAGTTCTGTTTGTAGAGCTTCTGGGCCCAGTTCTGATCCGTTCCCTTTGGCACCTGAAACAGGAAGGAGATTATATAACAAGTGAAGGAGGAAATGAGGCTACCTGCGCTCTGAAACACAGATTCATCCCTCTAAAGCTGTTCCACATCATCATCATCAATAACTTCAAAGAGCGGTGGGAACGAGGGGGGGGGAGGAGAGAGAGAGAGAGGGAGAGAGAGAGAGGGGGGGAGGGAGGGAGGGAGGTGAGGGAGAGAGAGGAGAGGGAGGGAGAGAGGAGGGAGGTGAGTGAACAGATAGAAGTTATTTGGCGTAAACAGAGGGGGAGGGGGGGGAGGGGAGGGGGGGAGGGAGGTGAGGTGAGGGGGAGGGGGGGGGAGGGGGGGGAGAGGGGAGAGAGGGAGGGAGGGAGGGGGAGAGAGAGAGAGAGAGAGGAGGGGGGAGAGAGGGGGGAGGGGAGGGAGGGGGGGAGGGAGGTGAGGTGTGAACAGATAGAAGTTATTTGGCGTAAACAGAGGGGAGGGAGAGAGAGGGAGGGGGGAGGTGAGGTGAGGGAGGGGGGAGGGAGAGAGGGAGAGGGGAGGGGGTGAGGTGTGAACAGATAGAAGTTATTTGGCGTAAACATGTTAAACCACAGTTGTGGTCCTTCAAAGCTCTGAACGCAGAGCGAAGACAGAACGCAAACTCAGGGTCACCAGCAATTAGACCGATCCCCTGACACAAGCTGTCAGAGAAACACTCAACTGTCACAGACTCGCCACACGCTGGTGCTGTAAAGGTGCTGAGAGGTTCCACTGAAGACCAACGGTCTCACTCTGCAGGAAGCATCACCAGTTCAACTGATGGAGGGTTTATGTTTGTTTTTGTATAATTTATTTATTAGAAGATATTTTCTGTTTTTAGCTCACACATTTTGGATTTTGAGATTTAGGAAATCAATAAAGCTCAACAGAAATAGTGATGTAATCTATAATGTGATGTATTATCAATATAGAAAATATAACAGGACAAATGTTCTGACATCCTGCCCAGTGTTATACGAGGCGTCACTGATTCTTAGATTTGATCTGCTCAGCTGGGGGGGGGCTGGCCATCGGTCTCACTTTACACTCTTCATCCAGCAGGTCCAGGATGCCGAGTCGAGCCTCGATCAGGTCGATGCAGGGCTGGTTATCATAGAAGTCTATCAGAGTCCAGGGGATCTGCTCCTTCATGTACTCCTCCTGCTCCAACTTAAACACATGCTGAGGAGACAAAACAACAAGCAGCTCATTCCTCTGAATCTTTCACGACGAAAGATCTGAATGAGTACAGTAAAGACGGATTAGACCGTTATTAAAAACAGAAAACGAGGCTCACAGAGTTGAACTGCTGCTGAAGTTTCTCGTTGGCGTAGTTGATGCAGAACTGCTCAAAACTGTTCACCTCAAACGTCTCAAACCTGCAGACATACAGACAAAGGGCCAGCTGATCACAGTGATTGTTATTGATCCCCTCTACGCTGTTGAACAGGAACACATTTTACAAGCTTCCATCGGCCGGAAAGATGTTGAAACGGCCAAGAAAGGGTTCGTACAGGGGAAACTCCCTACGGACAGGAGAGGTGCTACGCTACTCTGAATCACAACAACGGACAAAGTGCTAATTACAAACACTATAATGAGAACATGACATATTGAAAACACATTCAAATAGTTTAAATAATGTGCACATTGTCAGAAAAGTGTATTTAATGACGTAGACATTATGAGAAATCAGCTCTGAACGAAGAGAGAGAGACCAGGTGTTTGAATCATTTATCCATCAATCTCTGAGTCAACATCCAAAACCAGTCAGTCAGGTGTTACAGTCTGAGCTGCTGTTACAGTCTGAGCTGCTGCTGTTACAGTCTGAGCTGCTGCTGTTACAGTCTGAGCTGCTGTTGTTACAGTCTGAGCTGCTGCTGTTACAGTCTGAGCTGCTGCTGTTACAGTCTGAGCTGCTGTTGTTACAGTCTGAGCTGCTGTTGTTACAGTCTGAGCTGCTGCTGTTACAGTCTGAGCTGCTGTTGTTACAGTCTGAGCTGCTGCTGTTACAGTCTGAGCTGCTGCTGTTACAGTCTGAGCTGCTGTTGTTACAGTCTGAGCTGCTGTTGTTACAGTCTGAGCTGTTGTTACAGTCTGAGCTGCTGTTGTTACAGTCTGAGCTGCTGTTGTTACAGTCTGAGCTGCTGTTGTTACAGTCTGAGCTGCTGCTGTTACAGTCTGAGCTGCTGTTGTTACAGTCTGAGCTGCTGTTGTTACAGTCTGAGCTGCTGCTGTTACAGTCTGAGCTGCTGTTACAGTCTGAGCTGCTGTTGTTACAGTCTGAGCTGCTGCTGTTACAGTCTGAGCTGCTGCTGTTACAGTCTGAGCTGCTGCTGTTACAGTCTGAGCTGCTGCTGTTACAGTCTGAGCTGCTGCTGTTACAGTCTGAGCTGCTGTTGTTACAGTCTGAGCTGCTGTTACAGTCTGAGCTGCTGTTGTTACAGTCTGAGCTGCTGTTGTTACAGTCTGAGCTGCTGCTACAGTCTGAGCTGCTGCTGTTACAGTCTGAGCTGCTGCTGTTACAGTCTGAGCTGCTGCTGTTACAGTCTGAGCTGTTGTTACAGTCTGAGCTGCTGTTGTTACAGTCTGAGCTGCTGTTGTTACAGTCTGAGCTGCTGCTGTTACAGTCTGAGCTGCTGCTGTTACAGTCTGAGCTGCTGCTGTTACAGTCTGAGCTGCTGTTGTTACAGTCTGAGCTGCTGTTGTTACAGTCTGAGCTGCTGCTGTTGTTACAGTCTGAGCTGCTGTTGTTACAGTCTGAGCTGCTGTTGTTACAGTCTGAGCTGCTGCTGTTACAGTCTGAGCTGCTGTTGTTAGTCAGTCTGAGCTGCTGTTGTTTACAGTCTGAGCTGCTGTTGTTACAGTCTGAGCTGCTGTTGTTACAGTCTGAGCTGCTGCTGTTACAGTCTGAGCTGCTGTTGTTACAGTCTGAGCTGCTGTTGTTACAGTCTGAGCTGCTGTTGTTACAGTCTGAGCTGCTGCTGTTACAGTCTGAGCTGCTGCTGTTACAGTCTGAGCTGTTGTTACAGTCTGAGCTGCTGCTGTTACAGTCTGAGCTGTTGTTACAGTCTGAGCTGCTGCTGTTACAGTCTGAGCTGCTGCTGTTACAGTCTGAGCTGCTGTTGTTACAGTCTGAGCTGCTGTTGTTACAGTCTGAGCTGTTGTTACAGTCTGAGCTGTTGTTACAGTCTGAGCTGCTGTTGTTACAGTCTGAGCTGCTGTTGTTACAGTCTGAGCTGCTGCTGTTACAGTCTGAGCTGCTGTTGTTACAGTCTGAGCTGCTGTTACAGTCTGAGCTGCTGTTGTTACAGTCTGAGCTGCTGCTGTTACAGTCTGAGCTGCTGCTGTTACAGTCTGAGCTGCTGTTGTTACAGTCTGAGCTGCTGTTGTTACAGTCTGAGCTGCTGCTGTTACAGTCTGAGCTGCTGTTACAGTCTGAGCTGCTGTTGTTACAGTCTGAGCTGCTGTTGTTACAGTCTGAGCTGCTGCTGTTACAGTCTGAGCTGCTGTTGTTACAGTCTGAGCTGCTGTTGTTACAGTCTGAGCTGCTGCTGTTACAGTCTGAGCTGCTGTTGTTACAGTCTGAGCTGCTGCTGTTACAGTCTGAGCTGCTGTTGTTACAGTCTGAGCTGCTGTTGTTACAGTCTGAGCTGTTGTTACAGTCTGAGCTGCTGTTGTTACAGTATGAGCTGCTGTTACAGTCTGAGCTGTTGTTACAGTCTGAGCTGCTGTTGTTACAGTCTGAGCTGCTGTTGTTACAGTCTGAGCTGCTGTTACAGTCTGAGCTGCTGTTGTTACAGTCTGAGCTGCTGTTGTTACAGTATGAGCTGCTGTTGTTACAGTATGAGCTGCTGTTGTTACAGTCTGAGCTGCTGTTGTTACAGTATGAGCTGCTGTTGTTACAGTACGAGCTGCTGTTACAGTCTGAGCTGCTGCTGTTACAGTATGAGCTGCTGTTGTTACAGTCTGAGCTGTTGTTACAGTCTGAGCTGCTGTTACAGTCTGAGCTGCTGCTGTTACAGTATGAGCTGCTGTTGTTACAGTCTGAGCTGTTGTTACAGTCTGAGCTGCTGTTACAGTCTGAGCTGCTGCTGTTACAGTCTGAGCTGCTGCTGTTACAGTCTGAGCTGTTGTTGTTACAGTCTGAGCTGCTGCTGTTACAGTCTGAGCTGCTGCTGTTACAGTCTGAGCTGCTGCTGTTACAGTCTGAGCTGCTGCTGTTACAGTCTGAGCTGTTGTTACAGTCTGAGCTGCTGTTACAGTCTGAGCTGTTGTTACAGTCTGAGCTGCTGTTACAGTCTGAGCTGCTGTTACAGTCTGAGCTGCTGTTGTTACAGTCTGAGCTGCTGCTGTTACAGTCTGAGCTGCTGCTGTTACAGTCTGAGCTGCTGTTGTTACAGTCTGAGCTGCTGTTGTTACAGTCTGAGCTGCTGTTGTTACAGTCTGAGCTGCAAAAACAATTTCCTCTTGCGGGACAATAAAGTTGTGAACTGCAACAGAAAGTGAAATATAATGTGAACTGGTGTTACTGTGAAGGAAGACGGATGCTGTGAAGAGAGCTGAAGGCTGCGGCACAGAGCCAGGCTGTGTTACTGAGATTAGCTGCTTTAAAGCTGTACTGAGGTCAGATTAGAGGCTGTTAGACGGATACTGAGCTCAGAAGATGAGCGAGGTAAATGATCTAATTCTCCAGATTAATCGGATATTACAGAATGTCCTGACTTCCAGCCGGACTTCTTCTTACCCGTAGATGTCCAGGACTCCGATGAAGGAGTGCTGTTTGGAGGTGGTGTGCAGGGCCTTGTTAATGTGCTCCACGATCCAGTCAAACATGCGGCGTAGATGTGTTTGGCGAGCGCATCGCGGGCGTTGGTCGCCTGTTTGCTGGACATGTTCTTCACGTACGTCTCGGACGCAGTGACCAACTTCCTGTGACAGAGCCAGTGCTCCATCTGCTGCAGCTCCACCCCCAGCAGCCTGCAGAAGTGTTGCAGGTGGAGGTCGTCCCTCTGCAACACACACACACACACAGCTTCACCTGTTAGAGGACGGACACGCGCTCTGACCTGCTGATCATCAGTGTGAGCTGTAACCATGGTGACGTACTGCGATGTGACAGGACTCTCCGTCTCGCTCGGAGCAGATCTCGATGTTGCCCAGATGAAGGATGGAGGCAACAACTTTGAAAATGCTGCTCTGACTGCTGTCCTTTATACCTGGAACACAGACACACATGGAGCTGAGTTATTAACAAGCCAATACAGTCCTGCAGTCTCTTAACCGCCCCCCGTTCACCTCCTGGCCTGTAACAGCCCCCGTTCACCTCCTGGCCTGTAACAGCCCCCCGTTCACCTCCTGGCCTGTAACAGCCCCCCGTTCACCTCCCGGTCTGTAACCGCCCCCCGTTCACCTCCCGGCCTGTAACCGCCCCCCGTTCACCTCCCGGCCTGTAACAGCCCCCCGTTCACCTCCCGGTCTGTAACTGCCCTGTTCACAACAGAATCTAGAGGTCTTTAGGGGTCCATCTGGGACCCAAGTCGGACCGGGTCCACATGAGACTCTGCTGGGGAGGGCCTCTGGTCTGTATGT
Source organism: Siniperca chuatsi (assembly GCF_020085105.1). Classification (NCBI taxonomy): domain Eukaryota; kingdom Metazoa; phylum Chordata; class Actinopteri; order Centrarchiformes; family Sinipercidae; genus Siniperca; species Siniperca chuatsi. The sequence goes on from NC_058059.1 coordinate 640,610, forward strand.
CGTCAATTTGAGCGCGCTCAGTATCCGCTCTGATCACATGGTACGTCTCTGAAATATTGATTCTGAGATTTGACTGATCTTCTGTCTGTTGTTGGTGCAGGAGGTGAAAATAAGACTTTTATTATTCCTGTAAATGAATCTTTGAAGCAAATAAACAAACTATTTTTGTAAGTGAGTTCCTATGACTTTACATTCGTTCTGACGACATTATTATTGTTATAATTATTAATATGTTGCTGCTTGTTAACTGATAGATCATCGTGCTGCTGTTCTCTCTCTGTATCAGGGTCTGCCTGTTATTTTAACCCCATGTGCACACTACATACGAACCAAATCTCTGGATTTATTAATAGTTGAGATTTTGAAATCATGTTACAATCCCACATCTGCTATCATATAATCCTGTGGCTGGTCTGTTTACTTTCACACCACAAAACGAGCCGCACCAGAATCCACCGGGAAGTGGACTCAGAGCCCCCTTTTGGTTTGTTTTGGTCTCCTCAGTGATCAAATATTCATGTCTGTTCCTTCGTTTGAAAAGTGATTTCCTCTGTCGGATCCGTCCTCACCCAGCAGTGTGAAGGCCTCTCTGGTCTTTTTAAAGTCTTCAGCATCGTTCACTCCCTCGATGAAGATGTTCTCCCCTAAAGACGTGAAGGTGAAATCTTCTGCGCTGGCTGAACGACAAACAGACAATGTTTACTTCGACACTAGACAGAAATATTCCACATATTCATTTTCAAGTAGTAGAAGCAGCGAATGACAGTGTCCTGCCATCTCGTGGTCTATCCCACATTATAAGATACCTTTATAGAACTGAAATGATTAGTCAATTAATCAATCGACAGAAAGTTAATCAGCAATAATCGAAGCAATGAAGCAGACATCCCCTCCTTCCAGATTCTCCGTTGTGATGACCACCGGGTTTCTTTGTCTTATGAGACAGTAAACTCGTAATTTATGGGTTTGGGACTGTTGACATTGGAAGAGATGAACTTTAGATCAAATGACAAATAGATGAATTCAGAAAGTAATCGTTAGCTGCAGATCTTCACTTTCACAAAACATTAATATTTAGAGCTTCCAGCTGCTGTTCACAGATCAGTTCAGGTGATCACACCAAAACAACAATATCAATAATCCTCCACTCCTGATACAAGGTTTCCTTCCTGAACTCTCAGACGTCCACTAAACAAGTTACCAGTTTAAAAGGTTTCAAACAATCATTTCAGTCGTTGAATCATTTCAATCATCAACTCGCTCGAATCCTTTCTGTCCTTAAACAAAAGATCATGAACTCTCCAACATGAAGGTCAATAAAAATCTTTAACTTCCTCCAAATGACACAGTGAACTCATTTCTGTAAAATAAAGGTCATAACCTGTGAAACAGTTTCTCCCTCACAAGTATAATATCAGTCCTGTTCAAACATCATATTAATAAATATTCGTTTGGCTGTACAGACCTGACAGGACTCCCACATGTCACCTGTTATCGATAAAGTTACTATTAAAGTTGGAGCAACAGAAGAAATCTAGTAGTAACTGCAGAAGTATAAGCAGGTAGACTCACTGAGGCCGAGGTCTTTGAACTCTGGTAAACTGGCCGAGGCACACAGCTGGTAGAATATGTGATAATTCCTCTCATCCTCAGCCTGTGAGACAAACAATTCAAACATTTAAATAAATCAAACACACAGTGAAACACAGTGAAGCAGGCCGTCTCTGTATGTACAACACATCGAACTGACCTGAAAAACAACGCGAGACTTCTCCAGCAGGTATGTTCGCATGTTGGCACCGATGATGTGGTAACGCCGGCTGAAACCGATCTGAATGTACTTTCCAAACCGACTGCTGTTGTCGTTTCGAGTGGTTTTTGCATTTCCAATAGCCTGGTGGACAGAGAGGACAGCGTCATCAGCATAATCTTACACCAAAGTCAATGTTAGAATATGATCAATATGTAAATGTTCATATTTCAAGGCTTCAGAAGCATCACTCTGAGTGACAAGAAGGAGTAGGAAGGAAAAAGTACATGTTGGTCAGCGTGTCTAAAACAAGAGATGAGGACACCAGCTGTGTGGCGTACTTTGTTATTGTAGGTGATTGGCCTGATCCAAAGTATGAAGGTAGTAATCCAACGCCTGTGAGGGTTTAAACTTGTATATATTTAACATCTGAGTTCAGCAGAATAATTGAAAAAACAACTAAAATAGTTTCATTTTACCGACAGAACACAGAAGCAAGAAAAACACTTAATTCTCCTTTTTCAGTTTATTTACAAAACCAAACTATAATTGGATTTTTACATGGAGCTGGGATCAACACTGTTTTCTGCCAACAGCAGGAAAAACGAGAATACGACCTGATTTCCCTCAACATGATTTACAGTCCCATGTTGGTGGGACGTCTGCTGACGCCCAGTGAACAAAACCCTGAATATCTTTAGAAATGTTAATGTATGCTGATGGAGCTTTGTGGAACTGATGGTGCTCTTATTGCTACAGTTTAGCTACAAGCTACTGAACCCATCAGCAGCAGAGCCCCGGGGTACAAAAACACAAGTGTAAAAAATGACAATTCAACCTTTTACGAGAGGTTATGTGCCAGACTATTTCCTGGCTCTGAGCAGTTGCCAGGCAACCAGCGGAGACTCCAGGAAGTTACTGCTCCCAGCCAAGAAAAAGTCCAGGAACATAATCCCCTGTAACACCCCAACTTGTCATTTTTACACTTTGGCTTCTGTAAACAAACCAGATATAAAGTGTTAATCAGTCAGCTGTTTCACAGTTTCCAGTCTTTATGCTAAGCTAAGCTAACTTGCTGCTGGCTGTAGTTTCATATTTAGCATACAGACATGAGAGTGGCATCAATCTGAACATCAAACTCTCAGAGAGAAAGAGAAGAAGAGGATTTACCTGAATGTGGAACCTTTCTGAGCCTTTTAAGGATGAAACTGAACATCTGTAAAGTTCTTATACAGTTTAAATCATGCAGCATTTCATCATTGCTTTAAAAACCACTCACCTCCATGATGGGACTGGAGGCGAGCACTTTCTCCTCCACATTCGTGTCATTAGCTGAGCCGCCCACTGTGGCGAAAGAAACGCATGGCGTACTTTGCAGAAACCGTCTTTCCAGCTCCGGATTCTCCGCTCACTATGATGGACTGATTCCTCTCATCTCTACAAAACAACCAGAGGAGTTTCACCACGTTTACTGATGGATCCACACAGACATCATGTTACCCTGCTGGAACATAACAGTACCATGTAATCATCTCAGCAGAGCAAACTGCTCATACATCCTACATTCTCATTCTTATGTTACATTTTTATGATAAACAACTGTTTAATAGCTACGACTGAGTATCAGATTTCAAGGATAGAGGAGTAATATTTCGAGAATACAGTGTGTGTGTGTTCCCAGTTAATGCGTGCGTTGGTTCCCAGTTAATGCGCGTGTTGGTTCCCAGTAAACGCGCATGTTGGTTCCCAGTATAACGCGCATGTTGGTTCCCAGTTAACGTGTGTGTGTTGGTTCCCAGTCAACGTGTGTGTGTTGGTTCCCAGTCAACGTGTGTGTGTTGGTTCCCAGTCAACGTGTGTGTGTTGGTTCCCAGTCAACGTGTGTGTGTTGGTTCCCAGTCAACGTGTGTGTGTTGGTTCCCAGTTAACGTGTGTTGGTTCCCAGTCAACGTGTGTGTGGTTCCCGGTTCCCAGTCAACGTGTGTTCCCAGTTAACGTGTGGTTCCCAGTCAACGTGTGTGTGTTGGTTCCCAGTTGACGTGTGTGTTGGTTCCCAGTTAACGTGTGTTGGTTCCCAGTTAACGTGTGTTGGTTCCCAGTCAATGTGTGTGTTGGTTCCCAGTCAATGTGTGTGTGTTGGTTCCCAGTCAACGTGTGTGTGTTGGTTCCCAGTCAACGTGTGTGTTGGTTCCCAGTCAACGTGTGTGTTGGTTCCCAGTCAACGTGTGTTGGTTCCCAGTCAACGTGTGTTGGTTCCCAGTTAACATGTGTGTTGGTTCCCAGTCAACGTGTGTGTGTTGGTTCCCAGTCAACGTGTGTGTTGGTTCCCAGTCAACGTGTGTGTGTTGGTTCCCAGTCAACGTGTGTGTGTTGGTTCCCAGTCAACGTGTGTTGGTTCCCAGTCAACGTGTGTGTTGGTTCCCAGTTAACGTGTGTGTTGGTTCCCAGTTAACATGTGTTGGTTCCCAGTTAATGTGTGTTGGTTCCCAGTTAACGTGTGTGTGTGTTGGTTCCCAGTCAACGCGTGTGTGTGTTGGTTCCCAGTCAATGTGTGTTTGGTTCCCAGTTAATGTGTGTTGGTTCCCAGTAAACGCGTGTGTTGGTTCCCAGTTAACGTGTGTTGGTTCCCAGTTAATGTGTGTTGGTTCCCAGTAAACGCGCATGTTGGTTCCCAGTTAATGTGTGTTGGTTCCCAGTAAACGCGCATGTTGGTTCCCAGTTAATGTGTGTTGGTTCCCAGTTAATGTGTGTTGGTTCCCAGTAAACGCGCATGTTGGTTCCCAGTTAACGTGGTTGGTTTCCCAGTTAATGTGTGTTGGTTCGTGTTGGTTCCTTTCCCAGTTAATGTGTGTTGGTTCCCAGTGCAACGCGCATGTTGGTTCCCAGTTAATGTGTGTTGGTTCCCAGTTAATGTGTGTTGGTTCCCAGTAAACGCGCATGTTGGTTCCCAGTTAACGTGTGTTGGTTCCCAGTTAATGTGTGTTGGCTCCCAGTGTGTGTGTTGGTTCCCAGTTAATGTGTGTTGGTTCCCAGTTAATGTGTGTTGGTTCCCAGTAAACGTGCATGTTGGTTCCCAGTTAATGTGTGTTGGTTCCCAGTTAATGTGTGTTGGTTCCCAGTAAACGCGCATGTTGGTTCCCAGTTAACGTGTGTTGGTTCCCAGTTAATGTGTGTTGGTTCCCAGTTAACGCGTGTGTTGGTTCCCAGTTAATGTGTGTTGGTTCCCAGTTAACGTGTGTTGGTTCCCAGTTAATGTGTGTTGGTTCCCAGTTAATGTGTGTTGGTTCCCAGTTAATGTGCATGTTGGTTCCCAGTTAATGTGTGTTGGTTCCCAGTAAACGCGCATGTTGGTTCCCAGTTAACGTGTGTTGGTTCCCAGTGAAGGAGCTGAAGGAGTCGTGATGTTCAGACTGTAATTAGGTCGGAGCTGATGAACTGTTGATAAGGAGGAGGTCTTGTCGCCGTGGTAACCTGAACACTGTAATCATCCACCTCCAGCAGCAGCTACAGAAACTCTCAGGAAGCACATGTTGATGACATCGTCTCTGTGCTGCTGGAATGTGAATTTCCCCTCTGAGGATCAATAATCATTACAAACTATCAATACAAAGACCCATTCGATCTGACCTGGCCATCTGCTTGTACGCCTCTTCAGCCACAGCAAATATATGAGGGTCCATGTCCCCCATGTTCTGCCCGCTGTAGGCGGTGATGACCTCCTCTCCGTAGATCTGCAGCTGGTCATACGGGTTGATGGCCACCAGCACAATCCCTGCAGAGGTAATAAATACAATGTCCTCAGCTGCATGTGGAACCTCTGGCACCAGTAACACCAGTAACAACAGTAACAACCATCTACACCTGGAAGCTGCCACAGGAACACATAATCAGAACAAATAATAAACCACGCGTTTGTGGTCGAGGCCTCACGCTTATAAAAACACACGATCAAAGATCTTTTCTTAACACGGAGAGGAGGAGCACTCACTCTGAGCTTCATCAGACTCGTGACAACTACAGCTGGCGTCCTGATTAGTGTGTTAAACAGGTCATCAATAATAATCAATACAAATGTGAAACCAATGTACAAAAACACCCTTCATAATTTCAAAGATAAGCTAAATAAATCAGAAAGATGCAGAAGCAGCCTTTTGACACGAGAAGAGTAACACGAGCAGCCGACTGACCGCAGTACGTGTAGATGTGGTTGGACTCCAGGAAGCGGACTTTGAGGTTGTGCAGGACTGCAGGTTCATGCAGGTAACTGAGAGCAGTGAGGTCATTCTCCCCGACCAGGATGTCGGGGTTACGCAGGAAAGGAAGAGCATTGCTCTTTGGACCCACAGGATACTCCAGAGGCTGAGACAGGAGGACACGATACAGCTCAGTACACAGTCAATGCACAATCAATACACAATCAATACACAATCAATACACAATCAATACACAATCAATACAGCTCAGTACACAGTCAGTACAGCTCAAAGAAAGAATGACTCATGAGCAGAGAGCTTCACTTCTGTCGATGTCACACCTGAAGTTCGGTTCACTCGGTCTGCTGATGACATCACCAAACCTGGCCAATCAATGAGTTACCTGTCAGTCACATGACTTCGTGTCTCCTCCTCTTGGTTTGTTTGTAATCAGTGAGTGTGAACGTGAAACTGGGCAGAACTACAGACAGACTAAAGACAACAGGTGAAGTGAGCTGCAGGTGTGACGGCAGCAGGTGGAGACATGGTGTTTCCTGTCTTTACTCCACAGGATAAACATGTCCTGAGAGAAATCAGGGACACCTGTCGCAGTCTAACAGGTGTGCAGTGTTTCCTCTCCAACAGGAAGAACAAAGGAAGCTAAATACCGTCTCGTCCTCCAGTTGGAGGTGAAGGACCGGGTCTCCTTCCTTGTAGTCTCTGACGATCTCCGCAGCCTTCCACACATCCTCGGGGTCGGGGATCCAGACCCGGGTGTACTGAAACAAACCACAACGTTAGAAAGCGCCGACACATCACGCTGCAGGACGCCGCGAGCACAGAGCGGTTCATCACAGACTCAGCTTTCATAACACTTTCACTTCTCCACCTTTTGTTTCCTCTGGAGACGAACAGTTCGGCTGTCGAGCGCGAATCAAAGCGAACCGCTCAGTCGGTCGCTTTATTACAATATGTTTTATTTCAGAGATGATGATTAGGAGCAAATATAAAGTGTTTATCGGCGACCGAGTCACTGAATCTGCATCTCCACGCAGAGGAAGGAGTGTGTGATTCATCCGAGCGCTGCTGCGGGCCGAAAGGGCTTTTAGACAAACGTGAGGCGTCGTCACGAGTTAACGGGACAGAGAGAAGAAAACACAACGGTCCGATCCACGAATCTGATTTCATGATTACATGACGAGGACACACAACTACACAGTGAGTTTATACGAGAGACACGAGACAAAAAGGTTGGACTGCTTTAATCTTTAATGATGTGTTTTGACACGTTTATCGTCGCGTTGTCGGTAAAATCTAAATGTGAACAGTAACTGTATCTGTCAGATACGCGTCGGGAGTCGAACGCAGCAGAAGACGGGAAGAGAACTTGAGTAAAAGCCGCCTGTCGTCCGGCTGCAGGTCGCTCTGCGTTCAGTCTGGACTTTGATCCGCTTCTGTAGATGAAAGGCGTCAGGAAGCAGACAGAACTTGATCCTGGTCCACCATGAAAACTAACTGCAGGACTACAGAGCAGTGAAGGGAGAGGCGCAGGAGGACTGACGGGACCAGCAAACTGAATCTGGTTGGACATAAGACCGAGAGCCAGATGCAGAGCGAACCTCCTCGGTCTCTAATGACGCCGTCGGGTCATGTGACCTCTGCTGATTCAGTGCGGGGGTTTTATTCAAATGACTCGCTGGTTTTAGGAAGTGGATTTGCATCAAAGCGACTACAGACGGCGACGTCACCTGTTCTCCTCAGGTGAGCGCAGCTGGACCAGTCGTGTCAAAGATATCTAATGACTAATCAGAAAACAGGAAGTGAACCGGAGACACGCAGTTACGGTGAAGCGCTGCTTCCTCACGTCAGTTTGCTGGAAGAAGGAAGTTACTTCCTGTTCATAACCGATGCTTTGATCCTTTCTATGAACCTCGTGTGTGTGTGTGTGTGTGTCTCTGTGTGTGTGTGTGTCTCTGTGTGTGTGTCTCTGTGTGTGTGTGTGTTACTGTGTGTGTGTGTGTCTCTGTGTGTGTGTGTGTCTCTGTGTGTGTGTCTCTGTGTGTGTGTGTGTTACTGTGTGTGTGTGTGTCTCTGTGTGTGTGTGTGTGTCTCTGTGTGTATGTTACTGTGTGTGTGTGTGTGTGTTACTGTGTGTGTGTGTGTGTGTGTCACTGTGTGTGTGTGTGTGTGTGTCTGTGTGTGTGTGTTACTGTGTGTGCGTGTGTGTGTGTGTCTGTGTGTGTGTGTGTGTGTTACTGTGTGCGTGTGTGTGTGTGTCTCTGTGTGTGTATGTTACCGTGTGTGTCTCTGTGTGTGTGTGTGTGTGTGTGTGTGTGTGTGTGTTACTGTGTGTGTGTGTGTGTGTGTGTCTCTGTGTGTGTGTGTGTGTGTGTGTATGTCTCTGTGTGTGTGTGTGTGAGCTGCAGCTTCTGTCAGTAACAGAATTCATTTGAAGATTCTTCCTGGTTTGTAAATCTCTTGTCCCTCCGGTCCTCCGGCCTGTCCCGGTCCTGGTCCTGAGCTCGGGACCTCCGGCTCCGGCCTGTCCCGGTCCTGGTCCTGAGCTCGGGCTCCGGCCTGTCCCGGTCCTGAGCTCGGGACCTCCGGTCCTCCGGCCTGTCCCGGTCCTGGTCCTGAGCTCGGGACTTTTGTTAATTACAGAATGTGTCCACACTTTAAAACTAAGTCTTCAGACGTCTTTTAATCACCTGACGAGTACTTCATCCCGTCTTCTTTAAACGTTATCCCGTTTTATTTGATTGTTCTGATTCTTTGCTTGTCTGTAAAACACTGCGCTGCTTTTTATGCACGAACTGTACGATGGACATAAAGTTTATTATTATATTAATGAGGTGAAACACACACATACAAAACGGAAAAGGTCCAACGGGCTGAATCCTTTGTTTGAGCACTCTTCTGGGAATCCGGCGGCCTCCATGTCCGAGACCATGAAGACAGACGCCGGGACGCTCGGGACAGCAGGCGTTAACAGGAGACAACAGCAACATGTGGGTGACGGAGAGAAAGGTGGGGAGACTCGGACAGGAAGCGAAGCCGATCGTGAAGCAGACGTATTCCTCTCTTTACACTCGGAGTCTGCTCTGCTGCTGTGTCGGTTTGCCTGCGTTCATCTAATCTGACTTCCTACATGAGCTGGGGCCCTACTGAGCCCCTCCCACACCCACGTCTCCCCAGCCAGTTTAACCAGAGTCCCCGTCCCAAACCAGTATTTCTACAGTGAATCAGCGCCTGCCTCAGGTTAGCGGAGTCTGTTGAACCGGAGCTGAATGGGCCGGTCCACCGTCAGCACCCAGCAGGTATCTGATCTCAGCGAAGGGCCACGAGGAGCTTCGGTTCAGTTAGTTAACTCGCTCTCTTCGGGACTCGAGGAATGGGAAAAAAACCTGCAGCCGCAGACTCGACACACGTTTGTTTGCATGTGAGCAGAACGTTACCTGAAATACTGACTCGGGATGAGGTTAAATCCAGGAGCCACTTTAGGGCCCCTGCCATGTCGGTTTTAACCGCACCTGTAATGAGCTGACTCTGTTCTGTAAGTACTGACGGAGACACCGTCCTCTGCTCTGACTCCTGTAAATGGACAAACTTTGAAAAGGGAAAAAGGAGACCATTCGAGTGTTTTACATTGCATCCCGGTTTGGAGGGTTTGTCAGGGTCCATGTGTCGCCCATTCAGAGGACCTGCGACGGCAGAGACCCGGTGCAGCTCGGGGCTGCGGATCCTGCAGACCCTGTGGACCCTGCGGACCCTGCGGACCACCCAGTCTGAACGAAGCAGCGGCGAGGCTGAAGCTTCACTGTGACTGAAGCGTCTGAACTAACAGTAATTAAAATGTCTCTGCAGGAGTCCTCTGCGCACACACACACACACACACACACACACACACACACACACACACACACACACACACACACAGTGTGCTTCGCTCTTTATTGTCTACCATGAAGCACACACTGGATCGACCTACTTTTACAGGAGCGGCTGCATTTGTTATTGTTCTCACAGCAGCCTGGGAACAAATGTGTAATATCTTTACAGCTTTACAGCGTTTTATTTCACACTTTAGAGCCACTTTTTCTTTAGCTTTTACCCTTTTTATGCTGAACTGAACATTTCACAAACTAAATACAGAAATATATAAAATATTGTACAGTATATTTCACAAAGACTCGTGTAAAAAGCTTCAATCAGCAGCGAGGATCCTCGTGTCGCCGTCAGAAACTGACCAATGGCTGTGCAGCGTGTCGTCTGCATGTAGAGCAGCTCAGCAGGAAACAAGCAGGAATGAGGACACACACACACACACACACACACACACACACACACACACACACACAGAAGCTGCTCTGAAAGGTTTTTTTTACAACATGTAGGAATAAAACACTGACGTCGAATCCCACTTCCTAAACTTTGATCTGAAATCGTTCCTGCAGCTGAGGATAAACAATGTGAGAGCGAGTTCATCCTCGTGTGAACGGAAATGAGTGAATGCAGTTTTTCTTATTGTGTCATACGTGCAGCTAGCTGGGCTAACAGACACGCCAGAACCACAGAGCTGCGTTTTCTAACAAAGAGCCCAACCAGGCTAACTGTCATGCTAGCAGCTGTGTGAGGCTGTACTGACACACAGCGCTGCCCTGAGCTATAAGCTCCATGCATGCTAACATTAGCTAGTTAGCAGTGAACACAGAGTGCAGCTGAGGCTGATGGGAGCGCCATCAGCTCTGCAGGTGTTTGGTCAGAAACCAAAGTGTCGGACACGTTAACATGTCGACCTGATGGTGGCGCTAGATGGAAAGTCAGAGGATCAGCAGAGTTATTACAGTTCATCCTGAGGGGAGCATGAACGATGAAGCACGTCTCATCACAGTCCAGCAGCTGCTGAGACGCTTCAGTCCGGATCAGTCCAGTCATACGGTGGCTTTTAACTGTCACCGTATGACTGGACAAGCCCTGTTTCGGGGGCGGGGTTTAGCAAACAGTCGTTTAGTCTGTTTAGCAGTGAGGGCGGAGGGTGTCTGGGTGGAGGAGGTGGAGTGGAGGGGGAGGAGGAAACCGGAAGAACAGCTGAGCAGAAGCCGTTGGACAGGTTTGGTATGAAAGACGAGCGTGCAGGTGAAGTGTTGCATTAGACCCTGAGAGGACAGAAGACGCCGTCCCGCGAGCCGCAGCTCGACTCTCCACACGTCCGCCTCACCGTGTTTTACCTGCAGCTCACAGGTGAAACCCCCGAGTCTCCGCCCACTGCTGTGTCAGCACAATGCCGTCAGCCTGGGGCGCTGGGTGCGTCCGACAGGAAGCCACGCCTCCGCCTGTACCTGTCGAGGAACTTTGATCTACAGAGACGACTGCAGCAGGTTTCTGCTGATACTCAGAGGAAACTAAAGGTCACTGATATCAGAACGGCGAGCCTGCACAACCAGAAGAGCCGAGCAAATGCTGAGCCTCTTAACTTCCCTGTTTATTGATATTTATTCATATTTCTATTACTGCTGTGCAGCATCCGCCGTCTCATTATAAATAAGCTGCACTTAACTTGGCAGTTCATGCAGTATTACCGTACACCTGTGTTTTATACTTATACCCACCTGCTGCTTGATGTATCTGAGCTGTGTTGCAGTGTGTTATGTGTGGCTGACTGACAGCGAGCTGCTGTAGCAGAGTTTCCCCTCGAGGATCGATAAAGTGTTTCTGATCTGATTCTTTCGCATTTCGCTGCTTGTCCAAGAGAGCGGGTGTGAGAGGAGTTCAGACTCTGAGGTCCTGAACTCTGTCCTCTGTCCTCCTCCTCATCCAGTCTCCGGCAGAAAACATCCAGGAAGCACCTCACTGAACACCGGTTTAACTGATCTCACGTCAGTTTCCCTGCTGCCGGCTTCTATGAGCTGCCGCTAATTAACGTTAATGCAGAACCGAAGGACCCGCGTTCTGAACCAGACCCGGAGCCAGCACTTGTGGTCACTACAGGAAGCGCTTCAGCATAAAGAACGTGTAGGAACGCCTCTCATTCCCAGCGTACTCGCCATTTTAAAGAAGGTTTGTTTCGTTTGTCTTCAGTCTGATTTCTTGCTCACACGAGGTTTCCACACGACAGACAGCCGCACGCTGCAGTGGACAATAAAGTTTGGTTTTGTATCGTTCCGGGACCCTGATTAGTGTGTGTCCTTCTGTTGTGTATAAAATCTCCTCAGAGATTAATACAAGGCCACACACACACACACACACACACACACACACACACACACACAGTAACTCCCGGAGACACCAGGCTGTCCGTCCGTCCGTCCGTCCGTCCCGAGGTGATTTATGGTTAGCAGCATTTTGAATAACGTCCCGAGGACATTGCGATGCCGGATCGGCGCACCGCGCTGTGAAGCCAGATCCTGCAGAGTCCTGCAGCGTTTATCTGCTCCGTCCTTCGCCGCCGTGAGACTTTCTGTGACGCCGGTTTGAGAAGTGCTGGATGAATAAAGTTTTCATCACATCAGTTTTATAAAAGGGTGAACATTAATCGCAACTAACGATTCATTTCAGTAGCGATTACAAAATCAGAGACACTGGGGACACCAGAGACACTGGGGACAGAATCAAGGCTATTTTTCCTTAATTATTAATTAGTTAAATTGTTTTCTGTCGATCGGCTCATTCAGTCTTTCACTGACTAACTCCTTCGGGTCCAACAGGCCACCGTACTTCCTGCACTGGACGCAGATTATGAGCTGGGTGTAATTAGAGACATCAGCAAACAGATGCGAATAATGTTAATCCTGTGAGATTACACACACACACACACACACACACACACACACACACACACACACACACACACACACACACACACACACACACACACACACCTCAGGATAATCCAGATCTGCAAGACCCAAAATCTGTCCCAACGTCTTCAACGTTCATCCTGAAACACACTCTGAAGCCTCAACGCGGACAGACCAACAGACTCTGGGCCCCCAGACCTGTGGGGCCCCTGGACCTGGTCACAGACCGCAGCAGCAGGACCTGCAGGCCTCGAACAGGATCACTGATCAGAAATACAAACTGAAGGATCCGTGACTCAGCTGAGTCTCAGACCTGAACCAGATGGAGCTGCAGGACCGGCCCTCCGGCTCTGGATTACTTAGTCTCACAGCGGGTGAAGAGGCTTTAAGTGGCCCTACTTAACGATGTGGACTGCAGAGTCCAGGAGGAGGGATTACAGCGCTGCTCCGCCTCCAGAGGAGCTGAGACACGTCTGATGTCCTCACAGGAAAATCAGACACGTTCACCTTCATGGTTTCGTCTCCGTTGTAAGACAAGATGTGAGACAGAGGAATGTCACGTGGGAGCTGCTTCGCAGTTTTACACGATTTCAATCTGCAAGTTTCCTCAAAATGTTCGTCAGAGAATCCAACGCCGTTATCGTTCTTTATCAAATAACTCAGACTGGAAACACTTCTGATCCAAACGGCCGTCATTCCTGCAGAAGTGAAGAGGAAGAGTTCTGGGACAGAAATACAGACGGTTCGCTGCTGCCGTCTTCTGTTCGGACCCAGCAGACAGACTGCGACCCTGGTGTCACCGGGCTGATTTCACCTCCGTGAAGAAGACGTTTAGCAGCTGATCTGCACCGCCAGGTTCGGTTCCAAGGACGTGAAAATCCAGAATAATATAATATAAAACGTCGGCTGAACAAGCTGTGTAACGAGACACCGTCAGCTGGAGGCCTGCGGCATCACGAGGCCGCGTCCCGGTTCTGTTCGGACTCTCGCAGCTCCGAGTCCACGTCGGACTACGATCCCGGTCTGGTTTACGACACAGACAGAGTCCGTTCGGCGTCAGGAGGCCGCTGCCTGTGAATCCGTCTGTCTCCGTCCGTCTCCACCAGGGAAAACTCTTCACTGACGTATGCGCGTCCGTCCCAGGAGACATCCTGACTTTCACTCCAAAAACACCGGATCCTACATTTCCCACCATGCACCTGGACAGTGTCTTCCATTAGAGACAGCCGGTCTCTCAAACTGCAGTTTGTCTGATGACATCACTATGACATCACAGCGAGCTGGAGTCCTGTTGAACTGCAGCTTTAAGGACGGACTGTGTTGTGAATGTGTGTTAATAAAGGTTTCTAACTGTGCTGGCTAGTTGTGTGATTAGAGTCATTATTATTGTGTTTAAGTCTTGGAAACAACACTAAGAGAAATGTGATGATGATGATGATGATGATGTTCAGTTCCACTAAAATACAAATCTGATCCAAACGGTGAGTTTAAATGTCCACTGAGGTTTGTCTAGTTCCCGATCAGGGTCAGAGTTTACTCCAAAATCTGGATCCCAAATTAGTTAGAAATGTTTCTGGAAATAAGCAGAACGATACCAGACTGCTGTAATAATAAAGGCATGAAACACGGTTTGCTTTCGACCAAAGAAGTTCAGGAATCATGAAACGTTCCTCCCCCGCTCCTGCACCTGTCCGCTCAGTTCCGTGTTGAACTTCATTCAAAAATATGTCAATTTAAAGTAGAGTGTCGCTTATGACTAAACGTCTAAGAACGTGACTTGACTTGAAAAGTATCCCAATCTGCTGGTCCATCCGGCTCACATATAATCCACCACACAGCTATCCTTTTGATAATATTTCAACTTGTGCTCACTATAACGCACTGCCGCACTGCCGCGACCTCGCTCGAACGAACGGTGACTCAACACTCAAAGTTTCGTAAATTAACATGCAGTTTGGTTCGTGTTGAAGTGAGCCGGCGGATCTGAAAGCTGTTGCGTTAACACGGGTGAACACAGGCCTGCCCGTTAAAACACGGACTTGTTCAACACAGTTCTGAATGGAGTTGGTTCCTCGGTCTTTAATCTAACCTGAGCGGCGGGAAACAGACACACACGTCTCTGAGTTTCAGGGTGACGTCGGCTCGTGTTACAGGTAAAATGGCTCACCTTTGTGTACAGCTCGTTCACAGACATGGTCCTGCTCGTGTTCCCTCCCTGAACGAGCACACTACGGCCGCCGTGCTGCTGCTCCCATTAAGAATCCATTATAATCCCTTTATCCGGAAGTTTCTGCACCTAAACCAGGTGAAACATCGGACAACCTTTGGTCCGCGCGTCCCGGTTCAGGCAGGTGTCCCCGGTAGAGTTCAGGCAGGTGTCCCGGCGGAGTTTCGGTCAGTTTGCTGGGTGTAGCTGCCAGTTACCGACCCACAGCCCGGTCCCCCCCCCCCAGGTAATTAGACTGCGCTGCTTTCTGCAGTTACACACTTAAACCTACCGCGAGTAAAAACACGCGAACTGATCCATAAATGCAGTAAGGACACATCTACTAAAGGGCACTTCCTGTCAGCGCTGAGTCCACGGACCGTCTGGCGGTTTCCTGGCTCACAGCCAGGTTTCTACTGTACACACACACACACACACACACACACACACACAGAGGTTCCCAACATGAGGCTCGGGTCCCACAGGGGGCCACTAGCTGTTCTTCGTCATTAATCGTTAGAAACAGTTCAGGGAGGATGATGAAGGTCATTTGATTCAAACATAGTTAATGAAGTTCTTCATGATGAGGCTTAATTACACGAAATACTTTCATGATGTCGTCACAGCACAGTCACATGGTGCAGCCCTGATGACGTCATAGTGATGTCATCAGGAGTGTGTGTGTGTGGGGGGGGGTTAGTATTGGTTGAAGAGCTGAAACTAAGGATTGTTTTTATTGTCATACTCGGAATTAAAACTAAACTGATCAGAGATATAAATACTTAGAAATCTAAATATTTAATCAAAGTAACAGTAACGAAACACGCTGCAGAAAAACTGCATCTGAAGTTTTACTGGAGTAAAAATACAGAAGTACGAGTATTATATTATCATATTCTGTGTTATTAGATTATTAACACCGAGG
Source organism: Siniperca chuatsi (assembly GCF_020085105.1). Taxonomy (NCBI): domain Eukaryota; kingdom Metazoa; phylum Chordata; class Actinopteri; order Centrarchiformes; family Sinipercidae; genus Siniperca; species Siniperca chuatsi. The sequence goes on from NC_058059.1 coordinate 656,481, forward strand.
CCTTCATCTATACTGTAACTCACATAATTGCAGTGCAGTAAAAGTACAATCTTTTCCTCTACATGTAGTGAAGGAGTATAAAGTAGCAGGAACTGGAAATACTGAAGTTCAGAACCCGAGTCCAAGCGCAAACCCGCAACAGCTGCGACCACGTACACGAATGCATCAACACACACACACACACACACAACCTCACAACAGTGTACAACAACCAGGTCATGGGTTATGGAAGGTGTGTGTGTGTGTGTGTGTGTGTGTGTGTGTGTGTGTGTCTTTCTACGGTTTGGTCATGTTACCTGAATCCGTTTAGAAGTTATGCATCTTTTTGTTACAGGCCACGCCCCCTTTTAGCCAGCTGGCACGAACAGTTAATCAGCTGTCCTTCGCTCATGACCAGCCTTTCCACAAAATCTTTGTGCAAGTCTGTGAAGCCATTTGGAAGCTCTGCGTCTTTTGTTACAGGCCACGCCCACTGCCACGCCCCCTTTTAGCCAGCTGGCACGAACGCAAACAAAATAAAACTCTCATTTTATGCCGCTTTGTGCTTCTACTCCACTACAAATATTCAACAGATGCAAACAAAACACATGAGCATTTCTATGGACTAACAACAGAATATGAACATCGACCGGCTGCAGTATCTAAATGCTGCGTACACATTAATGCATCGGTAATAATAACAGTAATATCAGATATGACAACACTCTGGGGGTCATTCTGCATGATGAGGACCTTTACTTTTGATACCCGAAGTACATTTTGCTGATAATACTTCTGTTTTGTTTACTTTTTCCCAGAGTCACATTTTGAATGCAGGACTTCTGCCGGCAGCAGCGGGTATTTCTGCGTCGTGGTCTTGGCTGCGGCACGTTTCTCGACCCTCCTTCAGGCCTCTGGCAGCGAAACGAGGTCCTCCAAGGAAACGTCGAGGAGAGAAATCTTATCGCGACGTTGTGTAATGAGGACCGGAACGTGCTGATAATGTGTGTGTTGCAGAGCGGTTGCTGCTTGAACATTGACCCACAGACATCACCAGCCTCTGAGACGATGTGAGCAGAAAGACAAAAAGGAGCTTTACCTTGGAATAAGGGTAATAATCACTCGTCATCCTCTCGGGGGAATCAGCGGATCCTCAGATGAAGAAGAAGACGTAAGTGAGCTGCATTAGATCATCTGACTGTGGGAAGCAGCATATCTCAGACCTGTCTGAGCATAAACTGTTGCACCAGGTAATGAGTCCACTCCCAAACCACTCCCTCTGCAGGTATGAGGTGTTTACCTGCTCGGGACTGTGAGACGCTGGTCCACCCAGAACAGGCTTTATCATTCTGCACAACCATGAAGGCAACAAAACAAATGGGTTTATCAGCAGAGGTTAGACTCCCTCACTGTGCACAGCTGAGAACTGTTTTCTGCAGCCATGCTAGCAGCAGGATGCTAACGCCTGCCTGTCGCTCCAACACTCTGACCCAGACTGAAACATCTCAGCAGCGTGCTTCATCGTTCATGCTCCCCTCAGGATGAACTGTAATAACTCTGCTGATCCTCTGACTTTCCATCTAGCGCCACCATCAGGTCGACACGTTAACGCGTCCGACACTTTGGCTGCAGACAGTGTTGTGTGACTCACAGCTGGAGTCTGTTGAATCATCAGAACAAAAGATGCTAGAAAACATCTGGTTCTTTGATAAAAAGTCAAAGCTACAAGAAGCCTGTGGACGTAAAACCTTTAAGACGTAGACGTTAATTAAGAGTCCTGAGGTGCATTTCAGCGAGAAACATCCAATCAGAGACTCCACGTTATGTCAGGAGCATCGCCGACGGCGGCTGGAAGCTGAAGATGACGCTGCGGAGAAAACTGAAAACAATCTGCAGCTAAAATTGGTTCTTCTGATTTCTGGCCCAACGTCGGCCAGACAGGAAGTGTTTTTAAAGAACGCCACATCAAATATATAAAAACCTTGGGTAGCGCCTCTCAGATGCACTTCTCCTGTTTATGGACCCAATATGGTGTCACCAAGTCCATTACCGGGCACGCCCCTCACCTCTCTGCCGGTCTGGGAATGTGATTGGCCTGAAGCCACATGACCACGTACTCAGACCATCATTGGCTCATATGTTTATGTATATGATTAGTTGTCTTTTATATATATTTTTATGTTTTTCCGCTTCTTCCCCATCTTATGTAAATGTTCCTTGTAATATGTTGTATTCATCTGACAAGTTGTTCTGCAGTCTTTGCCTCTTTTGCCTGTTGAAAGACTTAAGAATAAAAAGAATTGACGCGTATACCTTCCATATGTTCGAAATGATTTTTATTGATCATCTTCAGATGGATTGAACTCTATGCCGATGATTATACTCTGTACTTTTCTTGTTGTGTTGGATTTTGGTTGTGTTGAGGTGTTCGTGTTATTCTGTCCACCCTGTATCCATGCGTGGTGATGATGATGATGATGATGATGATGATGATGATGATGATGAATGTCGGCTGCAGCTGGATGTTGTGTAGAAACTGTTTCATGGTGCTTGTGCAACATTTTCCATGAAAACCTCAGAGAGTCTGACGAGTTTCCACAATAACGTTAATCACTCTACACACAGTTCGCCTGAACACCTCCACCTAACATTTGTGTTGCAGTCCAGTTTATAACACACTGTAAGCAGACATGAGGACAGGTAAACCATGACTCCTCCTGTGAAGAGTCTGTTTAATGTAGTTGTAATCATATTTAATGATATATGATTAGTGTACATTTATTAAATGTATACACACGGACAAATCACTCACAGGCAGGTTTAAATCTGTTTATGAATGCGTTGCGAACTCATGAGGACATGAGCAGTTTGACCCGACCTGAAGCTAATAACTGTCAATAACTTTGTTTCTTAGAGATAATTAGATTCTTATTAATATAATTATAAAGTTCTTTCCAGGAAACTAGTGTTAGCAAAATGACAACCACATTTCTGGAAGCAGTGGTGGAAGAATTATTCAGATCTTTAACAAAAGTAAAAGAAGAAATACTGCGTTACAGGTAAAAGTACTGCATTCAAAACTGTGTGGAAGTAAAAGTACTGCAAAATGTACTTTAAGTGTCAGAAGTAAAAGTAGTCCTCATACAGAGTATCCTCTGTGAGTGACATAATATTATATTACATTATTATTAGAGCTGAAACAATCTGTAGCAACTATTCTGCTAATCGATGAATCATATTCTCTGGTTCCAGCTTCGAGTGTCTCAGAGTTTCTGTTGTAAATCACAGTAAACTGAATATCTTCAGGTTTGACACCTGAAAACGTCTTTTTCACTATTATTACTGACGCGTTAGCATTGTAGCAGCAGAGCTGATCTGAACTGCCGTACATACGGTTTACTGTGTCATATTTTACAAGATCGTCACGTGAGGACAGCTGATACATAAACGTGGAGCAGTAAAAAGATTATGAGTTAGGGAAGTACAAGTCAAACCTGAAGCTTGTACTCAGTAAAGTCCCGAGGTACTTCCCTCCACTGTCTGGCAGAGGGTTTGGTGTGAAGTCATGCAGCTCAGCGAGGCTTTTGTTCTGAAACAAACAGCAGGTCGTGACTCACAGACTGATCCTGAATCAGTTCAGCTCAAACAAACCCTTCTGTTCCAAGTGTTGCTGTTTCTTTCTGGATGACGATTCTTTCACAATAAGACACTCAGACTTTATGCAACGAGGATCTCTTCCAACACCTTCAGCAAACACCGTGTTACCCAGCGAGCTCCGGGATTCCTGCCTGCCAGGTACAAGTACTGCATGTCATCTGAGGAGCGTCGGGAGTTAGTCAGAAGTTATTACAGCCCATCGATCTAGCCGCTAACCAAGTCTGATGAAACTACTGACTGCTTTGATAAACAGCTCTGTGCTTCGCTGTCTAATCTTTGACTCATGGGCACTTCCAGCATCTTTCTGGAAGAATATTAAGATTCAATTATTGTTTTACCCAAAACACATGTAGAGGAGATGGAAGTACTTTTTAACCTGCTAGCTGCTCTATGGATGCTCATGTCTGTCTGTCTGACTGTCCATCTAGCGCCACCATCAGGTCGACATGTTAACGTGTCCGACACTTTGGTTTCTGACCAAACACCTGCAGAGCTCCCACAGAGCGCCACAGGAAGTCCTTCCTGCCTGTGGCCATCAGACTCTTTAGCTCCTCCCTCTAAGTGTCAGTCTGTATGACCCGAAGTCACTAAACTGGACACTGATCATTAACATCTCTGCCATATTTAATAATAATTGTGCAATATTCTGTGTACTACTCCCGTGCAATATTAGTTTTCCCATGTTAGTTTTTCTTATTTATTGTATTGATATCATATACCTCTATTACTCTTGACAGCACCTCCGCTTATTACTACTATTACTTATTACATATGTGGTGACACTGTATTTTATACTGTACCTTTATCATCAACCGGTAAACCCACTTGGTACTCGACACTTATTTTATCTTATACTTATACCGACATGATACTTAATTTATTTTCTGACCTGTTTTATAGTGTATTGTATCATATTGTTTGCTAGTACTTCCTCCTGTGTGCACTGACGTAAAGGCGAGCTGCTGTAACAAAGAGTTTCCTTTCGGGATCAATAAAGTGTTTCTGATTCTGATTCTGATTCTGAAACACCTGCAGAGCTGCTGACGCTCCCATCAGCCTCAGCTGCACTCTGTGTTCACTGCTAATCAGCTACTGTTAGCATGCTCACACGCTAAACTAAGTACAGCCTCACAGAGCTGCTAGCATGGCTGTAGACTCTTGGTGCTGTGTCAGCCCTGAGTAGTGTCTGCAGGTCGTTCTCTCAGGCAACAGCCTCCACCAATCAGACAGGCACGCCTGTGTGAAACTGCCGCTGGTTCGACTTCCTGCCGTGAGCTGATACAGACGAGTGTATCAACAAACTAAAAAGATAACTTCCTTTCTGAAGTCACGAAAAGTCGTTTGCTCTAAGTTTTTGGACGATGCCTGGTCGTTAGGAAACAAGACTACATGTTTTTCTGTGAAAAGGCTCAGGAACGACGGAATGATTTGTCTTTGGAAGCTGAATGTTGACTGGAAGCTGCTGTTTATACGGCGTATTACTGTGTGTCATGTGATCCCACGTGGGATGGACCATTTTAATGGAATGATAAATCCAGCCACTCACACGCTGTAATGACTGTAAAGCTGTGTTTGCAGGTACGAAGGGCTTTGAAAGGCTTTTATTTAGATTTAAAAGATCAGAGTAATGTGGTGTTTTAAAGGGCTGCCTACGTGAGGCGGTGTCTGGAGGCAGAGCTGGATCCCTCTGCTCGTCTGAAAGGATGGGGGGCGGTGGTGTGAGACGCGGGTCTGGACAGGATCTCCTCTTTCTTGTGGTTGAACCGCTCCTGCAGGACCAGACCCTGCTGGTGCTCCCTCTCCGCCTGAGCTCTCTCCTCACACCGAAGCTGCTGCTGCTGCTTCATCTGGGCCTTCAGGTCGGCCCGATACGCCTCGCAGGTCTGCTTCTGACTGCCAGGACCAACAGAGACCAGTTCAGGACCAACAGAGACCCGTTCAGGACCAACAGAGACCCGTTCAGTCTGGTCTCACAGTAACAGGAGAAATGCTTGCTGACGTACCGTCTTTTCTCCTCCTCGTCCATCAGCTTCATCTCCTCCATCACTCTGTTCAGCTCGTCTCTCTCTTTGGACAGCTCCACCTGTTTCTGCAGGTTCAGATCCACTGCAGCACACACACACACACACACACACACACACACACACACACACACACACACACACACACACACACACACACACACACACACACACACACGCACATGCACACACACACACACACACACACACACACATGCACACACACACACACACACACACACACACACACACACACACACACACACACACACACACACACACACACACACACACACACACACACACACACACACACACACACACACACACACACACACACACACACACACACACACACACACACACACACACACACACACACACACACACTCAGTCTGGTGTTATTGTGTGTATATTATTGTGTGTTATATGTCAACAGATCTGACGTTCAGACTCAAACCAACATGTCCGCCTGTCAGCCGCTCGTCACACATTGTTAGTTACAGGCTTTTCCTCGTCTCTGTCTCCGTCTTACTGCGTTTCTGTCTACAACTGAATCCTTAAGTCCTCATCGTCTTAAAACCAGTGCAGCCCCTGTGAGAACAGGGAGACTTTGGTGGGTTTTCTGTGGGAATAAACTCGTTTCCTTTACTGTCTGACAAACTGACTTACACAGAAAATATTCTCGCTGCACTGGCAGATCTGGGGAACCTCTTGAGGGGCCCCGACCCCCAGGTCGGGAACCAGAGAAGGTCAGGACAAACTGCAGTGTGTGTGTTCGTGGTGAACAACACTGATGTGTTTTAAAGGCTCAGAGGAAGAAGACATCAGCTGTTAGCAGAAACGTTGGCTGCTGTTTGAGTCTGAACGTGAGGAAAACTTCTGCTGATGAAATGTGTTTCCTTACGTTTGAGTTGGATCTGCAGACTTCGAGCCTCCATCACTTCCTGCATCAGTCGGTTTCTGGCCTCTCGCTGCAGGCGGCTCTGCTCCTCTCTTTTAGCCCAGACCTCCTTCAGTTTCTCCTCGATCAGCTGCTCCGTCTCCTCCTCCTCCCTCTTCTGCTTGTGCAGCTCATCGGACAGGTACTGCCGGTACACCTGCTGCTCCTGACGCAGCTCGGCCTGGCGAACACAGAGCGCAGGGGCCACACTTAGCTTCAGGGGGGCTCAAGACGTTCATTTGGGGGGCCAACGTTTAAATACGGCCCGTTTTCCGTTCCGCTTCCTCACGTCTTCACTCATACGGGGAGCAGGACTACGAGCAAGAGTACATAAAAACACGGACTTTATACTGAAACCTGGTTTGAATGTCGGGCAGGCGGACGGTAATGACACCTGGGACACGATGAGGAGGGTGAGGATGATGACGTGGTCAGAAGCTGAAGGCCCTGATCGTAGAAGATGGCCGAACTCGACAGAGATGAGCAGCGGTGCAGCAGATGTGGACACACCGAGCCCGACTGGTGTACATGAGGAGTAAATGTGTCGCCGTGCGTTTAATTCAGGTTTCCTGTCTAAATAAAACGATTGGTCAGCTGATCTGATGGGACAGTGATGGAGAGACAGCTTCACTGTCTCCATGGTGACGCTGCATTAATAACAAACGACCTGTGGAAACGGGAGTAACAGCGCCAGCAGCGGTTTATCCATATTCACTCATGATGTTTAATCTGAATCTCTGAAACGTCCTGTTTCTTTGTAACAGGACGCATAATTAGTCCCGTCATCTCGTCCTGAGCCCGAACCTGAACCTGGTCTTTCAAACTGATCAGGATGCAGATTTATCGTTTCCTCCTCCTTCTGTTATTTCAGTAATAACCATGTTTGAATCAGTCACAGCTGATCTCTAATCAGTTGTTCACAGCACTCGGAGGACACCTACTGGCCACTGTGAAGAACTACAGCTACTCCAGCATTTCCACGCTGCAGCGCTGGGACATGAAGTACTTTCACTCCAGAGCAGACTGAAGAGCCTCGGTGTAAAAAAGCTCATCACGTTTGTTTGGTAAAGTGTGAGAAGCAGCTGTCAGATACTGATAAATATCCACACTTTGTCTTTGGATCTGTGTGTGAATGAGTTACTGACGTTTAGTTACTGATTACTTGATTATTAGTTATTATTCGTAGTAAAATGTGTTTTGCATGCGGTAAACTGTATTTAAGGCGGACCGCATTAGTTCCACCTTTAACATTAAAATGACGGCTGCCGCTTTGTGTCACTACATGCTCGAAAAGTACAAGTTCAAAGTTATTAATGCTTTGTAGATGCATCGTTTGCATGAGGAGCCGGCCGCATTATGAGTACTTCTACTTCTTATACTCGAAGTACATTTAGCTGAAGTTTGAATAAAGTGTGTTTTTGCACTTTGTTATTAGTCCTTTTACGTGAGCGAAGGATGTGAGCACTTCGGCCATCACTGAGGCACTTTATCCTTTCAGCCGCTAAGAAATACATTTTTTACTGCAGCCCCGATGAACTATTAATTCCTACTATCAAGAAAATGATGTTTCATATCCAGAACACACACTGAGCTCATGACACGGACCGAGGTTCAGGTGCGTTTACCTTCCTCTGAGCAGCTTCCTGTTTCTCGTCGGTTTCCTGTTTGAGCAGCGCCTGCAGGATGTTCATGTCCAGCTGCAGCTCGTCCTGCTGCTCTCGGGACAGACGCTTCATCTTCAGCCGGAAGCCCTGGTCCAGCTGCCGGCGGCGGGTCTGCTGATCCCGGAGCTTCTGCTGCTGCTCGCGCTGCCGCTGCAGCCGCTGCATCTGCTGCTGCTGCAGCTGGACGACACAGTTCAGACTCAGCACCGGCAGAGAAACCGTGACCGCATTCACACCTCACAACCTACAGCGCTCAAATGTTTTATTCTGAAAACCATCAGAGATTCTGTGGCTCGAGGTTTCACAAATTCAGACAGAAAATTCAGCTTCGGGTCTCTTTGTTTAGATCACATGACCGACAGATCGTAACCTGGTCGGACAGAGGTCTGATGATCCTCAACTTTCACATCTGAGTTGAATTTGAGAAACTTGTTTGACTATCGAACTCTTTCTGTCGGAAGTCTGAACAAAATAAAACATCAAGTCAATAAAGTTCTTTAAATATTTCAGTGCTAGACGGTGTCGTCCCTCATTCGTCCAGGAGTCTTCCATCGTAGAAAAGGTTTCAGCCGTAGTCGTCTGGACGCTGTTTTCAGAATCAAGACGTTTCGGCTCCCATCCGGAAGAAGTCATTCTCAAATGTGAAAATGGTCTGAGAACTCAGAAATTTAAGCTACTCTGTGTTGCTTAAGCCCCGCCCTCAGGGAGGAGTCTACCTGAGTGTCTGCTGTTTACCTGCCTAGTTTCACCTGAAAGTGACCTTCTTTTGTTTCCATGATGGCCCAGTAATCAGTAATCAGGCCTGTTGTTCTCTGGCTGCACCTCCTCATCACTGTTCAGTACCTAAAAATTAACTAATTGAGAATGACTTCCGGATTAGTTAATTTTTAGGTACTGAACAGTGATGAGGAGGTGCAGCCAGAGAACAACAGGCCTGAGTTGACCTACAGGGTACCGGTGGAAATTGGACTACTGTTGGTCAAAGACGAAGAAGGAGAGGAGGAAGGTGTGTTCGTAGGCAGAGAGAGAAGAGGAAAGCTAAGGATGCTGAGGTTGGAGCTGCCAGGCAGGAGGTCTGGAGGAAGACCAGAGAGGAGATTTATGGATGTAGTGAGAGAGGACATGAAGCTAACTGGTGCGAGCGAAGAGGACGCAGAGGACGGGGTTAGACGGAGGCCCACGATTCGCTGTGGCGACCCCTGAAAGGGAACGGCCGAGAGGAAAAGAAGAAGAATGGCTTCCGGATGGGAGCCGAAACGTCTCGATTCTGAAAACAGCGTCCAGACGACTACGACTGAAACCTTTTCTACGATGGTTCAGTGCCGTTAACTCAGAGGTGTTGGTGCAGTGTGCAGTTGGCGAGCGCTTCAGTGTGAGTATGAAACATAATAATACGTGCGGACCATGAGCCGAGCCTCCTCCTCCCTCAGCTGCCGGTGCTTCCGTCTCTGCTGCTCGGCCGCCTCCATCTGGCTCCTGATGGAGTCCAGCTGCTGCAGGTTTCTGCGCTGCTGCGTCTGCGCTCGCTGCGCCTCCCGCTCCTCTTTGGCTCTGCGATCGGCCTCCCACAGCTCATCAAACAGCTCCTCCTCCTCCTGCTGCCGCCGCCGCCGCCGCTGTCGGCTTCTCACCTGAGCGGCTCGCTCCTCGCACACCTGCTGCTCTCTGCGGCGGCTCTGGACGGTCCGCAGCTCCTCACACTGCTCCCTGAAAACGCTCAAACAGGACAGGTGTACTCAGCTGCTGGACTCATCGGGAAGTCTCGTATTGAAGCGGGGACTCAGGTAAACTGTCACACTTTCTACCTTTGACACAAATCTCTGTACTGCAGTCGTTTCTGCTTTTAATGTGAACATCTGGAGGAAGACAAACAGGTGAGTTTACCTGAAGAGTTGCTCCAGCTTGTCTGAGACCAGCTGCTGTCTGTCTGTCTCTCTCCTCTCTCTCAGGGCTTTGGCTCGTTCTCTCATCTTCGCCTGTCTCTCCACTGAAGTCTCCACCTTCTCCTCCATCTCCTGCAGCAGCTGCTGCTCCTCCGCCTCCAACAGCACACGCAGCCTGGGGGGACACACAGGTGAAGACATCACAGGTGGAGACATCACAGGTGGAGACACACAGGTGGAGACATCACAGGTGGAAACACACAGGTGGAGACAAACAGGTGGAGACATCACAGGTGGAGACAAAAAGGTGGAGACACAGGTGGAGACATCACAGGTGGAGACAAACAGGTGGAGACACACAGGTGGAGACATCACAGGTGGAGATATCATAGGTGGAGACACACAGGTGAAGACATCACAGGTGGAGACACACAGGTGGAGATATCATAGGTGGAGACACACAGGTGAAGACATCACAGGTGGAGACACACGTGGAGATATCACAGGTGGAGACATCACAGGTGAAGACACAGGTGGAGACACACAGATGGAGACAGACAGGTGGAGACATCACAGGTGGAGACACAGGTGGAGACAGACAGGTGGAGACATCACAGGTGGAGACACAGGTGGAGACACACAGGTGGAGACAGACAGGTGGAGACATCACAGGTGGAGACAAACATGTGGAGACACAGGTGGAGACATAACAAGTGGAGACATCACAGGTGGAGACACACAGATGGAGACAGACAGGTGGAGACATCACAGGTGGAGACACAGGTGGAGACAGACAGGTGGAGACATCACAGGTGGAGACACAGATGGAGACAGACAGGTGGAGACATAACAAGTGGAGACATCACAGGTGGAGACACACGTGGAGATATCACAGGTGAAGACATCACAGGTGGAGACATCACAGGTGGAGACACACAGGTGGAGACAAACAGGTGGAGAAACACAGGTGGAGACATCACAGGTGGAGACAAACAGGTGGAGAAACACAGGTGGAGATATCACAGGTGGAGACATCACAGGTGGAGACAAAAAGGTGGAGACACAGGTGGAGACATCACAGGTGGAGACACACAGGTGGAGATATCATAGGTGGAAACACACAGGTGAAGACATCACAGGTGGAGACATACAGGTGGAGTCACACAGGTGGAGACACACGTGGAGATATCACAGGTGGAGACACACAGGTGGAGACATAACAAGTGGAGACATCACAGGTGGAGAGAAACATGTGGAGACACAGGTGGAGACATAACAAGTGGAGACATCACAGGTGGAGACATCACAGGTGGAGACACAGATGGAGACAGACAGGTGGAGACATAACAAGTGGAGACATCACAGGTGGAGACATCACAGGTGGAGACACAGATGGAGACAGACAGGTGGAGACATAACAAGTGGAGACATCACAGGTGGAGACACAGATGGAGACAGACAGGTGGAGACATAACAAGTGGAGACATCACAGGGGGAGACACAGAGATGGAGACAGACAGGTGGAGACATAACAAGTGGAGACAGACAGGTGGAGACACAGGTGGAGACAGACAGGTGGAGACGGGTACTCAGATCAGACCAGTACAGAAGGATTCATGTAGTATCAGTATCAGCAGTAAAAGTAGAAAGCAGGTTTCTGGTTAGTAATTTAAATCCAGCTGGTGCAGCAGAAGGTTTCCCTGAGGTCTAGTGAGAAGCACCAGTCCCTGAGTAAATGTACGTCACAGGTGAACAGTAAGAGGTGCTGCGAGCAGGTGGCGGACCTGTCCCTCCTCTCCTGGATGTGGACCTCCTGCTGGCTCAGAGCAGCTCGGACTCGCCTCTCGATGGTTCCTCTCAGGAAACGACCGTCTGAACTCCGCAGCCACGAGCTCTTGATGTCGCAGCTCTGCTGGTTCTTTGTGAACTCCAGGACTTTGTCTCGGGCGGCATCCTGCTTCTGTCTCTCCAGGATCAGCTGGTCCGCCGGCCTCGACGACGGGAACTTCGCTCTCTGTTTGACCCACAAACGACACGAACACACTTTAGAAACGAAATCTTGGCTGAGTCGCACGAAAGCTTCAGGCTCGAACATAAAACATCATAAAATATGTAACATGTAGACACGTTAAACCAAAGCTCTGAACACAAACTCACATAAAACTATGATAATAAAACTTTATTTACAGAGCACTTATCAAAACAAAGAGCTTCACAGAGAGAGAAATAAAACACTGCAGTGAAAGATGAAATATAAAATACACAAAAGCAGTAAAATAAACAGTTCAGGTAAAATCAGGATCTGCTTCCAGATAAAAATGTGTTTTGAGACGAGACTTAAACGAAGACTCTGACTCAGACAGCCTGATGTCTTCGGGCAGGTTGATCCAGAGCCTCGGGGCCCTGATGGCCAAAGCTCTGTCCCCCTTAGTTTCCATCCTGCACTCAGGAACAGACAGGAGACCCCCTCCCGAAGATCTCAGACTACCTGAAGGTTCATAAGGGACTACAAGGTCTAAAATACAGTCTGGAGCCATGAAGAGCCTTAAAAGTAATCAACAAGATCTTAAAATAAGTCCTGAAACCAACAGGGAGCCAGTGTAAAGAGGCTGAACCAGGTGTGACGTGGTCGCACCTCTGGGTCCTGGTTTACAGCCGAGCAGCTGAGTCCTGTACAGTCTGCAGTCTGTCAGAGTGTTTAGATTAAGACGAGTGAACGGGCTGTTACAGTAATCGAGGCGTGAGGAGATAAAAGCACGTACAACAGTTTCTGCATCACTAAGATTTAAAATAGATCGGATTCTTGCGATGTTTCTGAGGTGATAGAAACCTGATTGGACGAGCTCAGTGATAAGTTGCTCAAAACATAAATTGCCATCAAACAGGACACCGAGGTTTCCTGCAACAGGCTTGATGTGTTGCGACAGGTTACCAGTAGATGGCAGTATTTGTTTAGTGATGTGTTGGGGCCCAATAACAAGGATTTCAGTTTTATTTGAGTTGAGCTGAAGAAAATGTATCGACCTCCAGTGTTTTTTGTCAGACAGGCAGTCCTGCAGAGAACTCAGCGTACTGAGGTCAGTGGGCTCGACAGGGAGGTACAACTGTGTGTCATCTGCATAGCAACGAAATTAAATACCATGTCTGTGGATTACATCACCCAAAGGAAGCATGTATAAGGAGAACAGCATTGGTCCCAGAACTGACCCTTGAGGCACACCGTACTTGATATGGGAAAAGGATGACATGAAGTTATTAATGCTGACACAGAGTTTCCTATTGGACAGATGAGATGAGAACCAGTCTAGCGCAGAGCCAGATTCGCCCCCCCAGTGCCTCAGTCTGTCTGAGAGAAGATGATGATGATCAGTGGAGTCAAAGGCAGCACTGAAGTCCAGCAGCAGGACTGAGCTCGTGCCTGCGTCTGCGTTCATTAAAAGGTCCTCGGTGACTTTGAGGAGGGCTGTCTCGGTGCTGCGGGGCTGACGGAAGCCGGACTGGAACTTTCCAAAGGTTGTTATTGTTTTCCACAGCAGCGAGAAGCTGCTTAGATACGACTTTTTACGAGAATCTTCGAACTAAAAGGCAGTTTGGACCAGTTTAGTTATCCAGGAGGGCGCATCATTATTCTATAAGCTGCATTAAACATCAGCACCACACTAATAATAATAATAATACACGTCTAAATTTAGTCCAAATATTATGAAATGTACGTTTTTGCCATTTTAAAAAGAACAGAGAGCTTAACGTTACATTCATTTATGATGATATTGGATTTAATCACGTTAACTGTAGTTTTTTTAATCCTGTCGTTCATTCTTACACACAACACTGAGTTTGTTTATCGTCGGACTGTGTTGCTGTGTGTTGCTGTGTGTGTGTGTGTGTTTGACGCCATGTTGGAGTCAAAGCAAACCGTTTAGTGTTTGTAACGGAGGTCGGTCGGAGTGTCGGTGTCTCACCACAGCGACCGAGTGCGGCGTCGGCCCGGTGAACTCCCGGCATCTTCTTCTTCTTGGACTCAGCGACATTTTAAAAAGTCTGCGGCTTCTTTCAGCTTCTTCGCTCAGACGCGAGCTGCTTCAAACAGCGCAGACGCGGCACTGTTGCCATGGGAACCACAAACACGAGGACGCTGGGGAGACGACTGCGCCCCCTTCCGGGTTCCCGCCTCAGCTTCACCGGAAGCCGCTGTGCTAGAGACCGGACCGAGCGCGCAGCTTCAAGTCCCGACGGCGGTTTGAATTTACTCTTTTTACGTTTTGTCACGTCATACTACAATACCCATGAGCCTCTACGCCGCTGCTGCTAAACTCACTGAAAGCGAACTCATCGCTTTATCAGGTTTAGCCTTTAGCTTCCTGCCTGTGAAGCTCTGTGGTTGGCTGTTTGTTACCGAAATGCACCCTGGGAGTCGTAGTTGACTTCTCGCCTTCTTGTCGCTTTGACTGTTTGTTTAATCAACGAACCAGATGTTTTCTGACACTCTGTTCATCTTATTATTATTAATTCATTTACTTTTTCAAATCAGCCCAGTTTAATCAAATACATACATATACACATATATGAATGTATATATATACATACATACATACATATATACAGTATAACCACAGTGGTGTGAAAAGTGTTAGCCCCCTTCCTGATTTTGTCACACTTAAATGTTTCAGGTCATCAAACTAATTTAAATATTAGTCAAAGATAACACAAGTAAACACAAAATGCAGTTTTTAAACGAAGGTTGTTTTTATTAAGAAGGGAAAAATGTATATGTTATGTGTATATATATATATATATATATATATATATATATATGGATGTTTCAGTGTAAAATAATAAAACAGAATCAAATTAAATGTGTCTTTTAGTTAGTTAAGCTATATCTATTCATCCTGAGAACAAATGACATAAAGCAAATCAACCATCACACAAACACCAATTATAACAATCCCAACAATCAAAGCGGTGTAGACCAGACCAGAACCAGAACTACTCTGATCCTTTAGTAAAAGTAGCAACACTGCAGTATAAAAATACTCTGCGTTGAAAATATCACATAAGTAAAAGTACAGAAGTATTATCAGCAAAAAGTCCTTAAAGTAGGCAGCTTATACTGCAGCCAGAGAGTATTAGTTCTGATATTAATAGACTGTTAATGCTGATGCATTCATGTGTACACTGGTAAATGACACAGCTGTTAAACAAAAATAAACATTTCTGCAGATTGGTAATGACTGCCCTGTTTCTGAATTCACTAAGTAATTAATCGCTGATAAAACATGCTTTCAGCTGTTCGACCACTGCTCAGACTCTCTAACACAATGTTTAGATAATTGTACATTTTATGTAAATACATAAGCTAGTTTTATATTTGGGTTCAGCTGCTGTCATCAGAGAAGACACAGACAAACGCCGACTCCATTAATATGAACTGTAATGATCGATGACTGCACGGAAACTTTTACATGTTTGAGGAACAGACAAGGCACCAGCTGATCACGCTGATGTTTTCTGGTTCACTTTTAGTAAACTAACAGTACACACAGATGGACTTCAAATCTTGCTGACCTCCAGTGGTTTAACGTCGCACCTTGCTGCAGTGATGTACAGGTGGACTCCACGAGACTCTGTCATCAGTCTAGACCCCAGAGTCCCTGTCATGTTTGTTTCCTTTGAACACTTCATTATACACGTATTTCAGCCCAGCCAGCAGTCCTTTATCCACTCGACTTGACATTAGTTTTAGTTTTTGAACCTTCTCTGTGTCCTTTTTCTTCTCCATCTCCTGAATCAGGACGTCCAGGTGGACATAAGTGGACAGTGAAACAACATTCAGGGCGATCTTCTCCAGATTCACAACATGCTCGTAGGCCTCATCCAGACACTGTGTTTTGTTTGCTTCAAGGTTTTCCATCTCTTTTTCCAAAAGGCTTACCTTCCTCTCAGTCTCTGCTTTATTCTTTTTCATGTCTTCGTTGGTCATCTGAACTTTCCTTGTCTTGGTCACATAGATCCAGTCTTTTTCACGTGATCTGATGCAGGGCACTTCCTGGTACATGAAGTGCAGCGGCCATCTTTCATGACCTCACAGCTTTCTGGACTCCAGGCCATTGTGCATCCAGGATAGTGACAGTTCTCCTCACAGACTTTACAGCAGACAGCTCCTTGATAAAACCCCAACCCCCACATCCCACCACTGATAGTTTCTTTATCTTTGTAGACCTCCTCAACTTCTACAGTGAACTCCTCATTGTTCTTCATCACTTGTTCATATTTCTTCAGAAGCTTCTGAGTCTGTTGGATTTCTCTCTGTTTACGTTCAGTGAACGTGATTCTCTCCTGCAGGTTTTGGATGCAGGCTGTCAGTGTGATGCGTGAATTCAACACTTCAACAGTTGTTATCAACTTCTGAGGTGCAGCTTTTCCCAGGAAGTCTGTGAACTGACTCATTCCTTTCGTTGTTACTTCATCTGCATGTTTAAGGTCTTCTGTGTCCTCTGTCCTGTCGTCATCCTGGCAGTTATCAAACAGGAAGTAAACAGGCTGATTCTTTTCATTTCTGGCAAACTTAATGTTTGCAGCCTCGAGGGCTTTCAGAACATTTTTAGGTTTTCTTCCATCTGAGTGTGTGATGAGGGCAACGATGTTCTTCTCCATGTCTTTTCCAAACAGAGACACCACTGAATCAAAGATGTACCTCAGTCGGTCACTCAGTCGATTCTCAGTTGCCTTCAGCACCAGACCCACTGCATTAATCTCATGAACTCCATCCTCTGAGCGGAACCAGTCTAATAATCTGTGACTGACTCTTACATCTTGTTCAGTCTCTGTGGTATCTCCGTATCCAGGAGTATTGATGATGGTCAGAGAGTAGGGCAGAGTTTCATCTTCAAAACCAAAGATCTGGTACACGATCACATCTGATGTCTGACTTTCTGATTGACTTCTCTCCTCGTCCTCTACGATCTGAAACCAGACATCGTCCTCCCACTTCACTCCCATGGCGTAGTTGACCAGAGCGTTGATCAGAGCAGATTTTCCTGCTCCTGTTTCACCAACAAGCAAGATGGTTTTGTTTATTTTGTTCACATGTTTTTCACCAAGAGTCATTCTTGTTAGAGTTCCAATATTCCCTTTCTCTGGTGTCAGCTGGTAGCGAGCAGGAGATCCTGATTGGATCAGAACACTTTTAGAAATGATGTCATCATATTTAGATGAGGTGTTCCTGTAGAAAAGTAAAGACATGAGCTCAGAAACTACTGATCGCAGAATGAAATAAATAAAATCACTGTACTTGCTGGGGTCTGTTAATGAAAACTAAAGTTTGTTGGAAAGTGGCGTGGTATGGATAATACGGGACCAGGTGAACATTACGTGAAGCTTTGCAAACCGTCCTCCACATCATCCATCACACAGGACGTACACCTTGTCCAGTATTATCCCTACATGTCTACGGTGTGGTTTTAAAAAATATTAGTCTTACTCACGTTGCCATGGTAACAGCTTCACAGGAGCTGGAGGATGGAGCAGCGTATTAGTTCTCTGGATGAAAGAAAAACAAGTCAGTAGCCTCCTGTCAGCTGTCATGTTGTTATCAGAAGCTATTATTAGATACTGTATCGTAACTGAAAGTATTAACGAGTGAAGAAACGCTGCCCTTCAGCCTGTGCCCACCTCCTACACACAGTTTAAAATCTACCAAAGTGGCTTTGTGCAGTGTGGGGGGTCAGGGGGCGTGGCTCTGTGCTAGGCTAGCTCAGTAGCATTCTCACATTATGACATCACTTTAACGGAAGATAAGATTACATGGAGTGGTAAGCAGCCAGGACTTCCTCCTCGCAGCAGCTGCTGCTGTCCTTTCATGCTCTGCTGCACTCGTGCCGCTAGCACCGGTTTGTTTTTAGCCCAAGTAGCTAGCTAGTGCTCCAAGACAAAGCTCGGATCCCATTTTTAATCAGCCGTGGGCTTCCACTTGACCGCAAAAAGCAGCCCTTGCTCTAAACCCTCCGCTGCTGCTAGCTTGTCTTTAGCCTGCTGGCCAAGCTAGCCGGCTGCTCGGCCATGGGTGTGTGTGAGAATTCATTTCAGGTTTTGGCGACGTAAAGTTTAGCCGACTAAGGCAACTTCACAACTGGCTTAAGGGCTGCTGCTGTAGCAGAAACTTCCCCTGCGTGGACAACTTCACCACATGCTACAACACAACAGAGCTCTTTGAACATGGTCGCCTCCATCCAAATCACGCAGGAGCTCGTCTTCTATCTACTTAACATCAAACTCACACTACATTCCTGCAAAGCGTTCCCCACCTGCAGGTGTGACATGGCCGACTCATTTTCCAGGTGAGCCCGGTTCAGGACGGACTCTGTCCTTCACTCTCACTCTCTGCTCTGTCTAACGTCCCTGTATTGATTACTAATGGCCCTTGTAACTGTTGATCACATGACATAAACATGCATTTTCATTGAATTTAGGACAACAGGATTTCTAGTCAATGGGTTCAATCACTCAGAAACACAGAAAAGGTCCTTTAAAGCTGAGAAAATGTTCAGTCTCTCTCAGGCTTTCAGCATTATTGGACTCTGAATGAAACTTCAACTTAATTGAAGGAAACAATTCTTAATTTAATTTCAGCTCATTTCATTTAAATGTTTTTCTATCAACGTAAGGTGTTAGTTATGAGTTATGTCAAAAACATTTTTCCCTTATGCATTAAGCGCAGCGGAGGACAGTTGCCTCTGCGGAGTCCATTAATTCCTGATAATGGACACCTCGAGGGGCATTATCCCGCTTATACCATGGCCAAAGAAAAGACATAAGGACCAATAATTTATATTTTCATGCGTTTTGCAATCAAAATCTAAAGTATTTTACAAGCCATAACTCACTTTCCCTGGTAACATCTGAGGGTTTGACTAATACCTGGAACAATCATTACCGTCCCATAAAGTTCTTATGCAACGGAAACCTTCACTACTCCAGTAAATAGGACGAACCTTGTTAGATATTTCTAGTCCGCTCAGCTCGTAGAACCCGTTGGCTGAGCTCTGAGCCAGAAAGCTAACGTTATGCTAGCAAGACTCAAAGTCAACAACACGGCGTTCGGCAGACAAACAGTGAATGTAATCTGACAGTATGTTTAACAACAAGACTAGCTAGCTATCCAGCCATGTCACTGTCCCCAAATCAAGATTTTCACGAACACACGAGAGGCCGTGTGTGCTGTCGGCCGCGGCCAGACGTATGTTCAGAGGCACTGAAGGACGAAACTCAGTGTTGTAAATTAGATATTCACATTTTTAAAACGGGGCTACTTAGTAGGTGTCCATTATCAGGAATTAATGGACACCCTGCAGCCAATCAGAATCGAGTATTCACCCAGACCATGGTATATGGTGTAAACTCCTGATCCTGACATCTTAAAGTCTTTCATCGTCCTTTTTTAAAGTGCTCTTACCATAGACTGTATAAAAGAAGCTCTCCG
This sequence comes from Siniperca chuatsi, assembly GCF_020085105.1. NCBI lineage: Eukaryota > Metazoa > Chordata > Actinopteri > Centrarchiformes > Sinipercidae > Siniperca > Siniperca chuatsi. Next base: position 676,109 of record NC_058059.1, read on the forward strand.
ATGCTGCGGAGGGAGACAGAGCGGAGAGGGTGGGCGCTCTGTGGTCACATGGTTTCACAGAAACAATCTCAGAGACATTTCTTTCTATTCTTATGCTTGTAATTATTTATTTTTTACTTTTTGCTATTCATTTGTGCTTATTTGATGCTTCAGGTATTGAATTTCCCCTTTGGGGATCAATAAAGGCTGATCTTGTTAGAAAGTTATGAAAGAAAAATAACTCTCCTCCCTTCCTTCACTTCCTGTTTAACTGACGGTTTGAAGTCACACCGTTTCTCTGAAATCACGTGACAACAAAATCTCCAAAAGCAACTTTCAACAACAGGACAAGTTTATTGCTGTTGGTAAGGCATCAGCTGGTTAGCTTAGCTTAGCATAAAGGCTGGACACAGCTAGCCTGGCTCTATCCAAAGTTAGCTAAATCCACCTACCAGCAGCTCTTAACACCGACTGAAGGTAAATCACAGAGACATTTTAACTGTTGATCACATGACATAAACATGCACTTTCATTGAATTAAAAACAAATATTACAAACTGTTGTTAATAACTAACAACTTTCGTGGTTCCAATGTTTTTTTTCAAATATGTTTTAAAAATATTTATTATATAGAATTGACATCATGTTTTACTGTAAAACATTTTAGAAAGTTATAGAACATTATAGAATCAGTGATGTGCTCACTTTGTATTTCTGCTGTAAAAGTAAAAGTGTCATTCATTTCTGTCCTGCTCCAACCAACATCTGTGTGGAAGGAAGAAAATCTATCTAAAAACTGAAAAATATATTTTTTAAAGGATTTATAGTCAATATTCAAGCTGAGAAAATGTTCAGTCTCTCTCAGGCTTTCAGCATTATTGGATTCTGAATGAAAACTTAATTGAAGGAAACATTTTAAGTTAATTACAGCTCATTTCATTTCAGTGTTATTCTATCATCATATATGAATGAATCATATGAATGTACGGCAGCATGTTCAGTTATTAGTTATGTCAAATGCATTTTTCCTCATGCATTTATATCTGGTGTTAACTCCTGATCTTGACACCTTAAAGTATTTCATCGTTCCTGTTTCAAAGCGTTCTTACCTGTTGTTGGCTTCATGAAGCTCTCCGATGCTGACGAGGGAGACAGAGCAGAGAGCAGCTTTTATACCAACAGGGGGGGGCTCTGTGGTCACATGGTTTCACAGAAACAGTGTGAGACAGAAAGCTGAGTCCCTTCATAGACTGCAGTGAAGTCTTGAGTACGGTGACCTGTAAATCCATCTAAAGTGATGAAATAAACATATTTGCATGACAGAAAACGTTCTTGTTTATTGTCAGAAGGGTGAACTAGTGTTAGTTGTTTCCAACCTGATGAACTTTGTTTGATTGGACTAAGTTTATCTGGATGGTGGGTCTGTTCTACATACTTACATTCATATTTTATATACTTGTAAATTATATATTTATTACTTTTTGCTATTCATTTGTACTTATTTGATGCTTCAGGTACTGAATTTCCCCTTGGGGATCAATAAAGGCTGATCTTGTTAGAAACATATGAAAGATGAAAAAGTCCTATTTAAGTCATTTACTTCACTTCCTGTTTAACTGAAGGTTTGAAGTCACACCGTTTCTCTGAAGCCACGTGACAACAAAATCCCCAAAAGCACCTTTCAACAACAGGACAATTCAAAGTGCTTTACATCAGACAGAAAGGCATTGAGAAAAGATATAAAAGAAACAAATAATATAAAAACATAAATAGGATTTAAAAAAGTAAAACAAAAGACAATAAAAGATAAAAATAAGATAAAAAAGAATGAGAAATATTAAACAGTAGAATAAAAATTACATTTATGAATAAATAGTCCCAAGTGGAACTTAATATTGTCGTAAGCGGGCTATTTACCAGGACCCAAATGCAGGAACTCACAGAAACGGCTGGATGAATGTGACGGTTTTTATTGTGCAGATTATTATAAGCAAGGATGAATGCTAAATCCGGCGTCACCCGTGACCTCCCCGAGGATCCAGCAGAGCCGAGTTGGAGGCGTGACTGACGGCACTCCGTACACAGGTACACAGAAACATACAAAGACCGGGGGCTCTGTGGCCCACCATGACAAATAAAAGGCAAACAGAGAAGTCTTGAGCCCTGATTGAAGAGAACTGAGAGTTGCAGCAGACCTGCAGCTTTCTGGGAGTTTGTTCCAGGTCTGTGGATCATAAAAACTAAATGCTGCTTCTCCGGGTTTAGTTTGGACTCTGGGGACAGGAAGCAGAACTGTCCCCAGACCATCTGAGAGGTCTGAACGCTTCATAACGGAGCAGCAGATCACAAACAAACCATTCAGTGATTTATAAACCAACAGCAGTATTTTAAAATCAATTCATTAAATGATCTGGGAACTGGACTGATGTGGTCTCTCCTGGTCTTAGTGAGGACTCTGGATCAGCTGCAGCTGTCTGATCTGAGACTTGTAAAGACAGCGTTACAGTAGTCGAGCCGACTGAAGATAAACACATGGACAAGTTTTTCTAAATCCTGCTGAGACAGAAGTCCTTTAATTCTTGATATATTCTTCAGGTGACAGTCGGCAGATTTTGTAATTGTCTTAATGTGGCTGTTAAAATTCAAGTCTGAGTCCAGGACTACACCCAGATCACTGGTCTGGTTTGTGGTCTGCAATGTTAGTGACTAAGCTGAGCTCTGACTTTAATCGTTCTTTTTTGGGTGCAAAGACAATTATTTCAGTTTTATCTTTGTTTAACTGGAGGAAATTCTGGCACATCCAATCATTGATTTGTTGAATGCACTTACTCACAGCTTGTATGGGTCCATAGTTGCCTGCTGATATCTTTATATAAATCTGAATAATTACAGTAAGATATATAGTTGTTTTCTATAATCTGAGCCAACTCAGTAATTACAAATCAATACAAATGAGTTCCTGTCCTTCAAATAGGATTCAAACCAGTTTAGCAATGTACTGGAAAGTCCCACCCAGTTTTATCCAGGTGGGGCCAACAATCTAAACTGGAGGGAAAGCAAACAAAGAACCCACAAGACACACAAGGAGAGGAGAACAAAATAAAACAGGAAACAGGACAAAACCCCGAACTATGACAGTCCCCCTTCAAAAAACGAGTCAGTAAAAATCGAGGAATGGTTCTCAAACGTCTCTTCAAAAACAAGCCAACAAAAGCACAAATCGAGCTGTGTGGGTGGAGGGGGTCCGGAAGAGGGATTTGTGGGCCAAGCGATAGATCTCAGGCAGACGGCTCGAGGGCTGGACATGTGAGCAGAGCAACTCAAGAGGTCAGCGTCGAAAGACCAAAACCATCTGGAGGCCTGGTGGAATGCCGAAGGTCACTGGAGGCTGGCAGCGAAGGCGGACCTCTCCTGGAGACCAACAGCGAAGGCGGAAGGTCCCTGGAAGCCGGCGGCGAAGATGGCCCTATTGTAGGCCGTCGGTGTGGCCAGAGAACCAGACCAGATCCCGGCGACAGGACACAAAGCTAGCAACAGGGAGACTGGTAGAGGAGCCGGTGGAACCAGTGATGCCAGGGAACCCGGAGCCTGCCGCTCCGGAAGAACAGGAGGTGGGTGCTGCTGCGACTCTGTGGTCACATGGTTTCACAGAAAAAGTGTGAGACAGAAAGCTGAGTCCCTTCATAGACTGCAGTGAACTCTTGAGTACGGTGACCTGTAAATCCATCTAAAGTGATGAAATAAACATATTTGCATGAGAGTAAAAACGTTCTTGTATACTGTCAGAAGGGTGAACTAGTGTTAGCATGTAGTACAGACCCACCATGCAGATAAACTTAGTCCAATCAAACAAAGTTCATCAGGTTGGAATCAACTTACATTCATATTTTATATACTTGTAAATTATTTATTTATTACTTTTGCTATTCATTTGTATTTATTTGATGCTTCAGGTACTGAATTTCCCCTTTGAGGGATCAATAAAGGCTGATCTTATCTTGTTAGAAAGTTATGAAGCAAAAATAACTCTCCTCCCTTCCTTCACTTCCTGTTTAACTGACGGTTTGAAGTCGCACCGTTTCTCTGAAACCACGTGACAACAAAATCCCCAAAAGCAACTTTCAACAACAATCAGACAGAAAGGCATTGAGAAAAGATATAAAAGAAACAGATAATATAAAAACATAAATAGGATTTTAAAAAGTAAAACAAAAGAAAATCAAAGATAAAAATAAGATAAAAAAGAATGAGAAATATTAAACAGTAGAATAAAAATTACATTTATGAACAAATAGTCTCAAGTTGAACTTAATAAAAGGCAAACAGAAAAGTCTTGAGCCCTGATTGAAAAGAACTGAGAGTTGGAGCAGACCTGCAGCTTTCTGGGAGTTTGTTTCAGGTCTGTGGATCATAAAAACTGAATGTTGCTTCTCCAGGTTTAGTTTGGACTCTGGAGACAGGAAGCAGAACTGATCTGAGACCTGTAAAGACAGCCTTACAGTAGTCGAGCCGACTGAAGATAAACACTTGGACAAGTTTTTCTTAATCCTGCTGAGACAGAAGTCCTTAAATTCTTGATATATTCTTCAGGTGACGGTCGGCAGATTTTGTAATTGTCTTAATGAGTCCAGGACTACACCCAGATTTTTGGTCTGGTTTGTGGTCTGTAACTTTAGTGACTAAGCTGAGCTCTGACTTTTAATCATTCTTCTTTGGGTGCCAAGACAATTATTTCAGTTTTATCTTTGTTTAACTGGAAGAAATCCTGGCACATCCAATCATCGATTTGTTGAATGCACTTACTCACAGCTTGTATGGGTCCATAGTTGCCTGCAGTTATATTTATATATATCAGTGTGTCATCTGAATCATTATGGTAAGGTATTTAGTTGTTTTCTATAATCTGAGTCAGTGGGAGCAGGTAGATGTTGAACAGAAGAGGCCTCAGAATTGAGCCTTGGGGCACCCCCCTAATTTTTGTACATTCCGATGTGTAATTACAAATCAATACAAATGAGTTCCTGTCCTTAAATATGATTCAAAGCAGTTTAGCAATGTAGTGGAAAGTCCCACCCAGTTTTCAAGTCTGTCTAGTAATATGTTGTGGTCGATCGTGTCAAATCCAATAATACCAAGACTGAAACTTTTCTACTGTTTGTGTTTAAGTAGATGTCATTCAAGACTTTAACAAGAGCAGTCTCAGTGCTGTGGTCGAAAACTGGAAAACATCAAAACAATAGTTTAGAGCCAAGAGGGTTTTACTAATTTTACATGGGAGGTTTGATATGAGCCTGTTATTGTTCATTAGTGATGCGTCTACATTATCTTTTTTTTTTTGTGTGTGTGTACGACACACATACACAAACACACTACTGACACACACAGGTCCAAACCATAGACTGTATAAAAGAAGTGGACGTAGCCTCGGGGTCTGAAAAGTGAAGCCAACGCAGAAGCGCCTTAAACCTGCATTCTCTCTAATGGCCAGCAGGGGGCGACTCCACTGGTTGCAAAAAGAAGTCAGATTGTATAGAAGTCTGTGAGAAAATGACCCAACTTCTCACTGTATTACCTCAGTATGTTATATTGCACGATCTAAGGACCCAAATGCAGAACACAGAAAAGTAGAGAACTGGATAGTAGTAGTGACAGTCTTTATTAGAAAACGGGTTGATAAGCGCTCTACCAGAGCGGGCGAGTCCAGTGTAGTCTGCTGTAGCCAGTAATGGGTGGGTGGAGGGGGTCCGGAAGAGGGATTCGAGGGCCAAGACGGGGGCTGGACATGTGTGGAGCTGGGTGTTAGAATAAAAATGTACATAAGTTATCCCATTTATGTTTTGTTCTTAGTAGCCTTTAAAGTACACAGCAATGCTGTGTGTATATGTGTGTTATTAAACTTGTGTCTGTGAGAATAACAGGAATGCACCCTGCCATCCTATGACCGACAGGGCAGGCTGACACCACACCAGATGGTCTCATGAGTTGTGGCTGCCACCAAGGCCGCTCTCACGAGATAGACCTGACAACACCACTTTGTTTCTTTTCTTATTGTAGCAGTATATACTTCCCCCACCCCTTAGAAAACTATGTAACAGGGAATCTCCTAAACTGAATAAAAAAGAGGAGGCTGCATGGATGCACTTCAGAGTGAGTAGGAGATGTAACTGAATGCATCTATGCTTACTCTCCTCGAGTAAAACTTAAGTTAATGCCTTTGTCTTTCTTTCCTTGTATATGATTTAAATGTTCTAGGTGTCTTGAACCTGACACTGGGGACCTTGGTCGGATGGCCCGGGCTGCTGTTCTCTCTACAGACACATTATTTAGCCTGTATGTGTTCACATGTAGTCAAACTGTCCCATTAAAGCAGCTGAAGCAGCTGTCAGCAGCTCCTGTCTGCAGTGGACCCGTGGGCGGACAGACAGCTGTCACTGGATTACTGTGATAATGAAGGAAACTTGAAAACATGAGGATTCTCAGGCAAGTTTTGCAGCGTCTTTCTTCTCTGGTGTCTAAGTGGATTTCTGGAGGTTTATTCTGGACGGACACCAGAGATGATGATCTCCTCTGGAAGTGTGAGTCACACTGAATGATTCAATGTGAGTTTCATGTCTGTGAGTTCAGATCTGACTGAGTTATGACTCTGAGAAGAAGTGCGATGTTTGACTCAAATCCACCTCCTGCAGTATCGTTACCTTCCCTTCAGCTCTCCGGCGCCCCCCTGAGGAGGCTTTAGTCTCTTTAGTCTGTGTCCTGCTGAATGTCTGTCACAGACCAGATCCTGTCATTTCACCAGAGTTAAAATGAGTTAAATTACAGAGGAGCTCAGTGAAGATTTCACCCCCCCACCTCCCCCTGTGATGGGGCTTTAGACAATCAACTGAAACCCCTCGACTACACACAGGTGATCTCCATTTAACTGGTTTTACTACACAGCTTTGTTGAATACTCGATTCTGATTGGTCAATTATGGCATTCTAGTCTGTTATTTCTGAATAACAGACCGTTGCTATGGACGGAGTCCAATCATATCAATCCGCAGAAAGAAGTCTGTGGCAAAAAAACGTTCTACTTAAGCTACTTTTGATTAAATGTTGTAAAACAAAAAACATGATGAACTTCCAATAGGGGTGAATACCTTTTACAGGCTGTCTTTTGTGACACGTTCAGGAAATATCCATAAACTGCATTTATACTTTATACTTTGCAGTGCTGTCACCTCCTCTAAGGAGATATGGAAGCATAGCCCTAAGCAGAAGCCCACGGTTCACCACCAACCTGTTCACGTTTCTAACAAGTTCTCCCCACTCAGCAACACAACCGTTGAGAAACCAACTCTGATCATTGGCAGCTCCATTTTGAGAAACCTGAAGTTAGCGACACCAGCGACCATAGTCAAATGTATTCCTGGGGCCAGAGCTGACGACGTTGAATCCTATTTAAAACTGCTGACTAAGAATAAACGTAAATACAATTGGAGGTCACTAAAGTTAATGTGTACATATGCTAAGACAATGTCGGACTCCGTAGTTTTCTCTGGGCCCCTGCCAAACCTGACCAGTGATGACATGTTTTGCCGCATGTCTTCATTCCGCTGGCTGTCGAGGTGGTGTCCAGCAAACAACGTGGGTTTTGTAGATAATTGGCGGACTTTCTAGGGAAGACCTGGTCTGATTAGGAGAGGCGGCATTCATCCCACTTTGGATGGAGCAGCTCTCATATTCAGAAATCTGGCCGAGTTTATTAGTGGACCTAAACCATGACAACTCAGAGTTCAGACCAGGAGGCAGAGTAGCAGTCCTGCACGCTTCTCTGTGCTTCCAGAGCAGTTACCCACCCAAAGCTCTTTAGTGATGGTGTCTGCCCCCCGACCACTTAAATTAATAAAATCTAAAGTTAACAGAAGAGGAGTTACACATAAAAACCTAAACAAAAATGCTGAAATAGCCCAACAAAACAGGAGAATTAAATGTGGACTCTTAAACATCAGATCTCTGTCATCTAAAGCTGTACTAGTGAATGATTTAATATCAGAGTATCATATTGACTTATTTTATCTTACTGAAACCTGGCTGGGTCATGGAGAATATGTTAGCCTAAATGAATCCACTCCGCCCAGTCATATTAATACTCACGTTCCTCGAGGCACCGGCCGAGGAGGTGGAGTTGCAGCCATCTTCGACTCAAGCCTATTAATCAACCCTAAACCTAAACAAAATGATAACTCATTCGAAAGCCTTGTTCTTAGTCTTTCACACCCGACCTGGAAAACACGACAGCCAATTCTATTTGTTATAGTGTACCGTGCTCCTGGTCCTTATTCTGAATTTTTATCTGAATTCTCAGAGTTTTTATCAAGTTTACTCCTTAAAACAGATAAAGTAATTTTTCGCAAATCGCAGCCACTCCGAAACTGACCATCTGCGAACGACACTCGATTCTATCGCCCCTTTAAAAAAGAATATAATAAAACAAAGAAGGTTAGCTCCATGGTATAACCCCCAAACTTGCAAATAAAAGCGAACATCATGAAAACTTGAAAGGAACTGGCGTTCCAACAACCTGCAAGAATCCCGTTTAGTCTGGCAAGATAGACTTAAAACATATAGGAAGGCCCTCCGTGATGCCAGAGCAGCCTACTACTCATCATTAATAGAGGAAAATAAGAACAAGCCCACGTTTCTTTTCAGCACTGTAGCCAGGCTGACAGAGAATCACAGTTCTATTGAGCCATGTATTCCTATAGCCCTCAGTAGTAACGACTTCATGAGTTTATTTAATAATAAAATTTTAACTATTAGAGAAAAAATTCATTAATTCCTGCCTTCAGCCGGTACCGACTCATCTTTAAATGCAGGAACCTTAGAACCAACTGTAAAACCTGATATATATCTTGACTGCTTTGCTCCTATCGACCTTCTTCAACTAACTTCAACGATTAATTCATCTAAGCCATCAACCTGTCTCTTAGACCCCATTCCAACTAGGCTGCTTAAAGATGTTTTACCCTTAGTTAGTACTTAATTATTGGATGTGATCAATTTGTCTCTATTAATAGGCTATCTACCGCAATCCTTTAAAGTAGCTGTAATTATAGCGCTTCTTAAAAAGCCCACTCTTGATCCAGGGGTTTTAGCCAACTATAGACCTATATCTAACCGTCCCTTTCTCTCTAAGATCCTTGAGAAAGCAGTTGCCAATCAGTTGTGTGACTTTCTAAATAACAATAGTTTATTTGAGGATTTTCAGTCAGGGTTTAGAGTGCATCATAGCACAGAGACAGCACTGGTGAAAATTACAAATGACCTAGTAATTGCATCAGACAGTGGACTGGTCTCTGTACTTGTCTTGTTAGATCTTAGTGCTGCGGTCGACACCATTGACCATCACATCCTATTACAGAGACTGGAGCATGTAATTGGCATTACAGGAGCCGCACTAAGCTGGTTTAAATCCTATCTATCAGATCGATCTCAGTTTGTACATGTTAACGGCGAGTCCTCCTTGCACGCCAAAGTCAGTCACGGAGTTCCACAAGGTTCTGTGCTTGGACCGATTCTATTCACTTTATATATGCTTCCTCTAGGCAATATTATTAGGAAACACTCCAATTATATCTATCGATCAAGCCAGATGAAACTGACCAGTTAACTAAACTTCAAGCATGTCTTAAGGTCATAAAGACCTGGATGACCTGCAATTTTCTGATATTAAACTCTGACAAAACTATGGTACTTGGCCCCAAACACCTCAGAGACACATTATCTAAAGATATAGTTACTCTAGATGGCATTGCCCTGGCCTCCAGCAGCACCGTAAGGAACCTCCGAGTTATCTTTGATGAGGATTTATCCTTTAACTCCCACATGAAACAAACTTCAAGGACCGCCTTTTTTCACCTACGCAACATTGCAAAAATCAGGCACATCCTGTCTCTAAATGATGCCGAAAAATTAGTGCATGCATTTGTTACTTCTAGGTTGAACTATTGCAATTCCTTATCCGGCTGCCCGAATAAGTCCCTTAAGACTCTCCAGTTGATCCAGAATGCTGCGGCACGTGTACTGACAAGAACTAGGAAAAGAGATCACATTTCTCCAATATTAGCTTCTCTGCACTGGCTCCCTGTAAAATCCGGAACAGAATTTAAAATCCTTCTCCTCACCTACAAAGCTTGTAATGGTCAGGCACCATCATATCTTAAAGATCTCATAATACCTTATTACCTGACTAGAACACTGCGCTCCCAGGATGCAGGGTTACTTGTGGTTCCTAGAGTCTCCAAAAGTAGACTGCGAGCCAGAGCCTTCAGTTATCAAGCTCCTCTCCTGTGGAATCAGATCCCAGTTTGGGTTCGGGAGGCAGACACCATCTCCACATTTAAGAGTAGGCTAAAGACTTTCCTCTTTGATAAAGCTTATAGTTAGGGCTGGCTTGGGTGAGTCCTGAACCAT